>NC_073313.1:368387055-368662055 GCF_027595985.1 Sorex araneus
TCCTGTCTGTCCCTTGATAATAAGAAGGGGAAGATGGACACTGTAGCATGAGTAATGAATTTGCAGTAAGATGTTTGTAAAAGGAACTGGACCTGGCTAAGCAGGTGTTATAGACTTTTTGTTCCAAGTCTCACATTTACAATGCGCCGGAATGTAGAATAGACTAAATATTTAAGTAGGATTTGGAGCATCTGGCATCTCTTCTGAGTTTTTTTTTTTTTATTAACCATGCAAACTGGGGCAACATTCCTTTTTCTAAATCACGTTCTCTCATCTGTAAATAGAGTCACTGACTTTTTCAGGTTCAGCGGATGGCTGTGAGAGTCAAACACTGTGAAAAAAATTAATGAATTGAGTTATCACTGACTTAAAAATAAAAAGGACAATGCCAACATAATGCCTTCACAGTGTTTATTAGGATATACACTCTGAAGGCTTTTTAAACTTCAGAGAAACCTGTGTTCTCTTGAAAACATCTCTCTCTCTCTCTCTCTCTCTCTCTCTCATCCCTCACATTTTTTCCAAGTAAATTTCTTTGAATCAAAACATTTTACTTCATAAAAAAAGGTTCATCCTGAGCGATAGTACAGTGACGGAGTGTTTGCCTTGCATGCAGCTGACATGGGTTCGATCCCTGGCCTTCACATGATCTTCTAGCCCCATTAGGACTGTTTCCTGAGCTCAGATCTGGGAGTAAGCCCTGAGCACTGCTGGGTGTGGCTCAAAACTCAACCAACCAAACAAAGGTATATGCTGAGAAAATTACAAAATAAAGCAACCCAAACAGTCAGTAAATATATCTACATAGATATTCAATCATATCAGAAATGGAAGTGACAGTTAAATGAGTAGAGAGACAATATTTGTCCACAAAATGCAAGTATTTAACAAATTTTTCTTTTCTTTTCTTTTCTTTTCTTTTCTTTTTGCTTTTTGGGTCACACCCATTGATGCACAGTGGTTACTCCTGGCTCTGCACTCAGGAATTACCCCTGGCAGTGCTCAGGGGATCATATGGGATGCTAGGGATCGAACCTGGGTCGACCACGTGCAAGGCAAATGCCCTACCCGCTGTGCTATCACTCCAGCCCCTAACAGATTATTCTTAAGGATATTCTTACCAAGATGCCAGGAAGCGTTAGGCACTCACACAATGTTGGATGAAGTATGCATTTATAAACATTTTTTGCGGGGCAGGTTGTAAATAAGCAATGCAACCCCTAAAAATGTATGCTCATTTGGATGGATTAATTTCATTTCTGCACATTTTTTCTGAGGAGGAAATCAGAAACAGACAAGATGAATGTGTCAGAATCCTCACATTAACATTAGCAGTAGCTACAAAAAACTGGAGGCAATTTATTGACCTGTCATAAATTAAATTGTGTCATACACTCAGGATATCCCCCACTTCTGATCTTACACTCAGCATCCTTAAACACCCCGTCAACACCTCTCCGTCCTTTCGATTTTATTTCCTGACTCTTAACCCATTTCTTCTGTATTTCTTTTTAAACTCATCATCAATACAGTGATCACCCCAAGGCCGGCCCATTCTTCCACGGTTTCACTCCTGTGATGGGTAGCACTGTAGCACTGTCGTCCCGTTGCTCATCGATTTGCTCCAGCGGGCACCAGTAACGTCTCCATGGTGAGACTTGTTACTGTTTCTGGCATTTCAAATATTCCAAAGGGGAGCTTGCCAGGCTCTGTCGTGAGGGCGGGATACTCTCGGTAGCTTGCTGGGCTCTCCAAGAGGGCCGGAGGAATCCAACCCAGGCCGGCCGCTTGCAAGGTAAACGCTCTACCCTGCTGTGTTATCACGCCAGTCCCTGTGATAGGTAGTCCTTCCTAATTTTGCAAACATGACGGGCAGCTCCTGCCCACAGAGATTTCCCTATGAGAGTGCCTGCATCTTGGAACATGAAAGCGTTTCTGATGAGTCTCTCGGGTACTATAAGAGAGGCACTTCCCACATTCTCCACCTCCATGTTTTCTTTCCAGAAATGGATGAGCAGCTTGAGTCTGTGGTTGGCTTCTCATCCTGTTTCTGCGGCTCCCTTCACTTCCGCTGTTGGCCTTCTCCCATTTTACCGTCTGTCGTCACTGCTGACTGCTGCTGTGACAAACTGTCACAAGTGTGGATTAGAGCAATGCGATGCATTTTTGGGTAGTTCTGGGAGCGGGGGTCAAAATTCTGAGAACAGCTCTTTGAGTCTAAAGTGAAAGGGTTGACAGAATGGAGTTTCATCTGGAAGCTCTACAGAAGAACCTGTGTCCTTGTTTGTGGCTTTCGTCTTCTGTAGGCTGTCCACTCCGTCCCATTCTGTTACAGGACACTCGTGACACAGTGAGGCTTCCCCACAACCTCTAGACAACCTCGTATTGCAAGGTTCTTCATTTAGCTCCTCTGCTGCGTAAAATAATGCAGTCACAGTTCCTACAGATTAGATTGTGGGCATTTGGCACAAGTGTGTGTGTGTGTGTGTGTGTGTGTGTGTGTGTATGTGTGTGTGTGTGCCCTGCATAACAAATATTCAACCAGTATTTAAAAATTTTTTGTATCTGGGTTTAAAACCTTTCTGGAATACTAAATATATTTTATACTACATATTGTGATTGACTTGCATATCTAGTTAATAGTAAATACTTTTACTGTTTCTTTTTAAAAGCTTTCTGCTTTAAACATAATTCTAATAAATCATTAACATTTTTTAAGTTTTAGAATTCTTTATGATTTGAGGTATGTAATATTAGAGTTCAGAAAATTTAGCAACATTACCATAACCATCTGCTTCTCTTCCCATCTACTTATTTATGTAAATAAATTTTCTCAGTATTTAAGCTGTGAAAAACACATTAACATGTAGAAATAAACTTCATACTAAACCTTCTTCCATTCTGGAAATAAATAGTCTGTCACTGTCACTGTCATCCCGTTGCTCATCGATTTGCTTGAGAGGGCACCAGTAACGTCTCCATTGTGAGACTTGTTGCTACTGCTTTTGGCATATCGAACATGCCACGGGGAGCTTTCCAGGCTCTGCCGTGCGGTAGGGATACTCTCTGCAGCTTGCCAGGCTGTCCGAGCGGGACAGAGGAATTGAACCCGGGTCAGCCATGTGCAAGGCAAATACCCTACTTGCTGTGTTAGCGCTCTAGTGGTAAACAGTAAACAGTCTAGCCTATGAAAATAATACTTCAATTTAAAAAAATGATAGATGAAGCCAGGGAGACAGTACAGGAGGTGAGGCACTTACTTTGTATGTGACCTTCCTAGGTTCAATCTCCAGCTTCCCAACTGGTCCCCTGAGTACCAAGAGGAGTGATTTGAGCACAGAACCAGGAGTCAGCCCTGAGCACAGAGCTAGGAGTTAGCCCTGAGCACAGCCAGGTTGTGGCCCCAACTAATTAATTCACCACAATGAAATCAATGAATAAAAATTGTTCATCTTACTTAGATGTGTTTTTAACAATATCTGATATTTTTTCAATGATTATCAGATATTATAGCACATTTATACTATTTTTATCAACTGGCTATCATTAATAGTTGTACAAAAACTGAACCTATACAAATTTTAATGTGTTTAAAAATTAATTTGATATACGTTTCACCACATAAATGAAAATAGGATAACAAATCAAAACTTTCCAATTGAAAGCATTTATCACTGAGATAAAATTCTGTGGGAGAAGTAGAAGGGAAATACCAATTCAAGTATAATGAAATGATATAAAATATTTACCTATTAAAAAGGAACTTACCCATATGCTTGAAATGGAATTGTTACGGTAGACATATTCCATATTTTGCAATATTAAAGCAATGTAAACATTTAATTTCAAAAATAGAGGGCCAGAGGGAAACTATACAGGGATTTGGTGCTTGCCTTGCATGCAAATGACCCAGGTTCTATCCCTGGTACTGTAGATGGTGCTCCAAGTACTACCAGCAGTAATATCTGAGCACAGAGCCAGGAGTAAGCCCTGAGAAAAGTCAGATATGGCCTACTCTCATTATGTATTTACTAAATTCACATACAAACAGTATAAACCTTAATTATTATATATTAATTTATACATTTAAATAACCCCCTAATTAATTAATGGGAATATATAAATATAAAATCTAATATATTATGATGTTTAAAGTTTGTTTTTGTATCTACTTTCAATGAGGCATGATATATGAACGTGAAACTTCACTGCAAAAATGAATGTTTTCTAAGACCTTGCACAATTACTTTCAACCTTGAAGTTGACTCTCTTAGGGCATGGAACTCCAACAAGTTTTTCACATCATAATCTGTAGTTAATGAAACTTTTTCAGTGCCCTTAAGCCTGCTTTTACCTTCCTTGCTTTTACATTTCTTATATATGCCTTCAGAATATTGACCCATTTTCAATTCATCATACTTCTGGAGAACACTTCCACTTTGAAGCTGAGGATGAAAATCATATTTCCAACTCTACGAAGCCTGCATTGCCTGGTCGGCTATAGGTGAAAAGCAAAAAGCAGAAAGTAAATTTAGACTGCCCTCACTTTATATTTAGTGGATAGTTGTTTTCCATGAACTATTTCAAATAGAGCTGTGGGCATCAGACTGGCTGAAAGATTCTAAGACTTAGAGTTATCTGCGGGGGAAAAAAAATCTCTATAATATTGATCATAGATGGCTTGCAAATGAGGCCCATTGTTACTGTTTTGGACATATCGAATATGCCAAGGGAGCTTGCCAGGCTCTGCCGTGCAGGTGGGGTACTCTTGGTAGCTTGCCGGGCTCTCCGAGAGGGATGGAGTAAAAGCCTCCAATCGCCCTTACAGGTGTTCCCATGGTTCATACCATATTTGAAGCCCATCAAATATGGTGCAAAAATTATGGAAAATGGTTAAGTGTCTTATGCTGTGCCCAGAAAGCGGCCTGGAATGTGGCGGTGGCTGGGTAGTAGAGGTAGCGGCACAAATGCTGGCTGACTTCGACCTCGAGTGTGGAAAGGTCAAGCTGCAGCTGAATCTCAGCAAAACAATGTTCATGAAAAAACCAACTAGTCCCTGACATCCCGTTTGCTCCCAATGGAATGAACATCTCTGAATGCAGCAGCTATATGTACCTGAGTTGAGAACTGAACATGAAGGACGACTTGGCTCCAGAACTGCGCAGGAGGAAGAGAGAAGTGTGGAACGCCTTCAAGAGCATCAAAGAAGAGGTTAAGAGGACAAAGAAAACCTCCAGCTCTGGGCACATCTTTTGGACTCCATCATTCTTCCTGTACTAACATATGCCTCAGAGACCTGGGTCCTACCAAAACAGGATGAGAACGCTATTCGGGTATCCCAAAAAGGAATCGAAAGAGCTATGCTTGGAGTATCACGTTTCACTCAAGTGAGAGAAGGAATCCGGAGTTCTGACCTCCATCGACAGTCAAGAATCAGGGATGCTGTCTTTTTTGCCAATACGTCAAAAATCAGATGGGCCAGACACGCAATGAGATTCAGAGATGACCACTGGACTAGAGCTGTTACTGACTGGATTCCACAAGACGTCAAAAGACTGCGTGGCCGCCCATCGACAAGATGGTCAGACTTCTTCGTCAAAACCCTGAATGAACGGTTTGAGGCTCTTCCTGTTCCTGGAGCGAGCAGATATCATTGGGCTACACTAGCATGCGGCAGGGATGAATGGAGACATTACTGGCACCCGCTTGAACAAATCGAAGATCAATGGGATGACAAGTGACAAGTGACAACATGGCTTGCAAAGCTACTGAGGAAAATGCAGTCTATACAGACTCTGATCCTCATCACACTGTTCTCTGCGAGGTGAACTCGAGGGGAAAGGGACAGTCCAGGAGCAGAAAGCAAGGGTGCCAACGGAAGGAGGTTGGCAGTGAGAGTGCATCCAAGTACCTGGGCAGAAACTCCAGGGGCTTCCTGTCTTTCTAGCAATAGGGAACTGCCACTACACACCTCCCCGTCCACTTAGCGCAAAGGATCACCAAATTAGGGGCCCGGGATCAGCTGAGCTGCCATTTGCTTTTGTAAATGAAACTTGGTTGTGAAATAGTCACAACTGTGGGTTTCCTTGTTGCCTGACGGCTGTACTTGTACCACATGGCAAAGTTAAGCATTTGTGACAGACTTGAGGCCCTGGAACTTAGCCCTTGGTGCTCTCTCACCTTCTCTGACAAATCTATTATCACAGCATTGGTGCTGCCTCCGAGGAGCACCAGCACGCCGTGATTTCTCCCTTCCACACGGAGGTCCTCCTCGCCCCACTCAAGGCCAGGCTCACCTGCAGTTCCCATGACGGACTTACTTAGGTTTCAGATTTGTTTTACTCTGTCCCTGCTCTGCCCTGCTAGCCACAGAAAAGATACTTTGCAAGGGAAATCTAAGTGCACCCTGGAAACCTGTGTCTTTCTGGGTCACTTGGAGTAAGACCTAAAGTGCTTCCTTCTCTTTAGTTCTTAGGCCAGCTAAACTACTTTGGGCACCAGCAGCTTCTTGCAGAAATGTCTCTCGACTGTGAACTGAGCCCCGGCCGCCATCTTATGACGACCACAAAAGGGAGAATGAGCTTGCAGTGATGCAGTTTCTGGCAGAAATTTCCCTGGACTTAGTTACTAAAATACAGAAATCCAAAATAGCAGCCGCGCATCTTCATATCTCTTCATTGTCAGCAATGGAAAACAAGTTATCAAATGCTTCCTTTTCAATAGGTCTGAATTTGGGGGGGGGGACTCTAAACAATAATAGTAAGCTTTTTGTTGAAATATTGAATGTGATCAAAATAAAGAGAAAAGTAAAGTGAAATTTACCAGCTACACAGGCGGAGGGTGGGGGCGTGGTGGTGGGAGGTGTACTGGGGCTCCTGGTAATGGAATATGTGCACTGGTGAAGGGATGGGTGTTTGAGCATTGTATAACTGAGACTTAAGTCTGAAAGCTTTGTAACTTTCCACATGGTGATTAAATAAAAAAATTTAAAAAAAATAAAGTGCTTCCTTCTCTATGCCAACAAAGATGGTTGGAGGGATGGCTCGGGATGGGAGACATGTGCTGAAGGTACATAAAGGACCAAACAGGATGGCCTCTCACTATCTGTATTGTGAGACATAATGCCCAAGAGGAGAGAGACAGAGTAAGAAGGAAATTGTCTGTCATAGAGGCAGGGGAAGGGGGCTATGGGTAGGAGGAGAGATGCTGGGGATGGGGACATTGGTGGTAGAAAATGTGCACTGCTGGGGAGGATGGGTGTTCGATCATTTTATGACTGAAACTCAAACATGAAACTTTTGTAACTGTCTCTCATAGAGATTCAATAAACAGAACTGAAGTGCTTTCAGTGACAAAGACACTCGTAGCACCTCTGCTTCCTGCAGTAGACATCTTCATTTCCTGCCACACTCATTTCTTGATACTCTCCCTCATCCTCTCCCCTTCAACCACATTGACTTCCCAGCCCACTCTTGACCTTGGATAGCAAAGGAGGATTCACTGTAAAGGTCCATGACCCATGATGCCTTCCTTGAGTCCCCATAGAATGGTTATTCCTGAGGTCCCTGTCCGCTTCTCGTCTGGCTGTAGTCTACTTCTACTTCTCATCTGGCTGTAGATTCTCTAACTGTGTATCACCATCTCAATAAATGCTTGTTGATGAATATACAAAACTGTACACAAAAGTTTTTCAAGAAAAACTTTTAATTCCAAGGTAATTTTGAAAGAAGATCAATTCAGGGAAAATGCACATTATAAAATTATTCTTTTAGTTTTAATTTAAAAAATAAAATAGTATGCCTATATATGTACTTAGAGAAAAGAGTGCATTTATAAATTTCTCAGAATATCTATGAAGAAGAATGTGAATGATTTTGTTTCTTTTACATAGAGAATATACTAAAGCAGATAAAACTATTTCTAAAATATAAATGATTTACCTGGAAATGGTGGTTAATTGAGAGGACACAAGAATATAGTCTCTCTAATATAGTTGAAATGCAGAATTTAGGGATTTTAAATAGCGGAGAGTTGTTCACAAAGGTTGTTCTTGAAGTTGCTCTGCCGAGACTAAACTTCATCCAAGGACTAAATATTATATGCCATTGTTTCTCCTTTTATAAAATCCATTACTTGATGTCTAATAAGTCAAAGATATTTTGATGCATTTTTTTATTATTTAAGATCACAGAAATATGCACTTTTTCATGCCAAGTTGATGTGACTTACCACATTTGACATGGTTGCCAAATCAACTGTTGGAATATATGGCTGAATTACAGGTGAACTATTCATTCCTCGAATCTGATTCTGCTTTCATCAGGGCTTTAGAAAAAAAAAAAACCAACAAAACCCAAAAGCCTTAACATTGTGTAAATTGTTTTCACTTCTAAATATATCTCTTGAAAGCATACACTAGCACTATTGAAGTAGTTGTTATCAGATAATTATACTGTCAACATTAGATTGACAGATACTGTGAAAATGTAGGAACACCTCACAACCCATGGACCAGGAAATGCTTTCATTTTTTTTCTTCATCTTTTTGAATAATCAGTGAACGTTGGAGCCACCACTTTACAGACCTGGTACATGAGGCCTGTCTCAGTGTTAACCTTGATAGAAGGGACACTTCTCTCCAGCTCAGCGAGCCTAATTCAGACAAGAGCACCTTGGAAAAGACAATGTGTAGTCACACAATTTTATGTATTTTGATTATTGTTTTAATTTGGGGGACACACCAGGGATTACTTCTGGCTCTGCACTCAGGGATCACGATGGCATGACTTAGGGGATGATATATGGTGCTAGGCACTGAACCTGGGTCAGCTGCATGCAGGAGAAACATGCTTTACTCTGAACTATTTATCCAGAACCCAATATTCATAACTACGACCTAACCACTCAAGTATTGACTATATTTCAGATTAGGGATCACATGATTTCTTTCTAGTCAAATTGTTTATATCCCTTACTCACTTCCCTAAAACAGTACCTCGCTTTCATATTTGCATCATCAGTGAAAATAGGTATTTTAATACTCTAGTACCAGACACAGCACTCTAGCGATCCTGGAAGTGGACTTTCCATCATATTTTTGGAAGACTTATTCTTAGCCTAATTTTTCCAGACATATATTTTTCTTTGAGAATTTTATAGCGTGCTGCCCTTAAAAGGACTGACCCTCCGTTGTTTCCCTGTAGACTCACGCACTCTTCTGTAATGGACCTTGGCGGTCCCCCATTCCTCTGTCTTTTCCACAGAGTTCCCGTTTATTTCTACCACAACTGTACTCTTTTCCAGTGATTTTCGTGACTGTAGTTGAGGGGATGCCATGACTGAGAGGACGAGCTTCGCCAGTTTGGGGAAGTAATGAAAACGGATTGGATTCCTCGTTCAGTGTTGAGTGAGAACCTAATGGAGCTTTGAGAAGCCTGCAGGAAATCCAGGATGAGCTCTCGGCCGGCGGACCTGTAAGGGAGAAGGAGTTTCCATTGGCAGTTAGAACAGATGGCGTCTTAAGCATGACAGATTTCTACCACTCCAAGTAGAATCAATATCCAGTAGCATGAAGTAAATTAGCTGGCGGTGGGTGAGAAGCCTGCCTATTAGTTTGATTTAGGTATGGGCTGATTTGCATAGTTTTGCCATGATACTTTGTTTCAGTTCATTACTTAGCCATATCCAACAGCAACCAGGCCTGGGTTGTGTGATGGCGGGCTCTCAGACCTAGATTTGCCACTGGAAAGATTTAAAACAGGAGGGCTAAAGAATTGAAGGGCAAAACCCAAGCTCCGTGTCCACTATTCCGATGTCACAAAGTTTGTGCTCCTCTGAGAAACAGTTTCAAAGTCGAGGGATGGAAGAATCGACCAATATTTATCATGAATTTACTGTATGTGTGTTTTTCAACTGGTACTTTCATTCTTTTTTTTTAAATGAAAGATCGCACAGGTCTAAGTGGCAAAGTCTAATGTCAACGCCACCTTTTTGCTGATAATGCACAAAGGCACAGCTCTTTCCTTCACTCAGCTACGTGATGCTGAGTCTTGGTTTCCTGTTAAGAGTCAGCTCTTGGCAGGGGCTAGAGAGATAGTCCAGGGCAGGGTGCCTTGCACGTGGTCAGGCTGAACTAATAATCACTGGCACCGATGTGGTCTGCTGAGTCTACCAGGAGTGATCCTGAGGACAGGGCCAGGAGTAAGTTTTAAGAACTACTGAGCGTGGCTCAAAAACCAAAACAAAACTAAAAATATAAAAAAGTTGTCTCTTCCAGTGCGCATATGCTGCCCGAGCCCATGTGCTGCTTGCACCCATGCGGCCAAGCACATGTGTCACCTGAGCACATGTGTTGCCCTCATCTCCCCTCTTGAGATGTGTACTTCCATGCTTTCATGTCTAATGCTGGGGTGTGTATAGGGGCTCTCTCCATCCTTGGAGAAGCCCACGTTCTCTCTTGAGCATGTTACTCTCCACTCTCTCCCACTGTTTCTTCCTCCTTTCCTTCAAAACATCCAAATAAAAGTCTTTTTTACTTAAAAAAAAGTTATCTCTTCCATTCAACATCCTGCCAACAATATTCCTAATGCTTTTCTCCACAGATTTTTTTTTTGTGTGTGCTTGTAGATTACACTGACTAAATATCAGGGCCAGTTGCATCTAACAGTCCAAAGAAATGAATTCTTCCTACTGAATTGTCATTTATTTATTGCCTGTTCCTTCATCAGTATTCACCAAGTTCTGTCTTTGTGCCAGGTACCACTCTCCAGTACCATTGTGTAAGACACTGAACAAACAGGAGTGAGCGAAGAATGAGGGTTCGTTCTCACGGAGACCGGGACATGCTGGGGGTGTCAAACGCTCAGCTTCACTGTCAATATCCAATTGCTAATTTGAGAGTGAGCAATTGAGTTGGATACATTGTTCAGCCTGATCTGAAGGAGAAGGAACCTTCAGATTGTGGATATGGAGGATCTAGATACAGGATATTCAGATCCTAGGATATAGACTATCGATGGATGAGGAGTACTTCAGGGGCCAGTGGCTGCGGGAGGCTAGGGCAGGAGCAGGAGAAATCGGAGAGAGAAGTGATTGGCTCTGCAGTTCAGTGAAGATGTCAGCGGACAACAGGGTTCCAGGAAACTGAGTCGGATGCTCTTGCAGGGTCGAGAAAGCTGGGGTAAGTGGCTGGGTCTTCCCAGCCCGTCTCATCAACTGCTAGGGTTGTGAGGCTTCCGAATGAAAGTGCTTTGAGAGCAAACAAGTGTGAACATGGATACATTTTCGTGTGATGGGAGCTGGATTGCACTGAGGGCTCCTGTTTATTTTCATTTTTTTGTTTTTTAATGAGAGGGCATTTTATTTTCACTGGAAGCAGCTCAGGGCCTGCTCTCGGCAGAGAACTCATGGGCTTTTGTTGGGGGAGATGCTTCTGGGTCTGCGGATTTATCAGAGGCACAGCTGTCGTCACCAAACTGGCTGCCAGCCTGCTGGAGTCCAAGGCTTGCCCATAAATGAGGTTAAACCCACAGACACAAAACTTAAAACTCTCTTTTTTTTGGTTGCTCCCTGTGCACCCCCATCTATACTGGAGGTCACTTCTGGCTCTGTGATCAGGGAAATATTTGGGGCTAGGGATTGGAATCTGGAGCTTGCAAAGTAAGAGCCTTAACCCCATGTCCTATTGCTCCATCTCTAAAATTTAAAACTCTTTACTGAAAGATCACTCTTCTGCCCTTGTCAAGATATTTACTAATCGACCTGCCCAGCATCAAGGAATGAAGGTCAGAGAAGCCATAGACATAATGCTGGTCAGGAGACTGTGTCAGAATAAAGGATGTGGGACAAGAGTCAGGATCTGGAATGGTTCCCTGCAGTTCCACCAAAGTAATTGTTGACTGATCTAGAGCTAGAATTTGTGCCTCTTGTCCCCATCCTGGAAGTGTAGCTGTGGTACTTGGTACAGCACGTCTGACTGCGTCAAGATGAGGCAGCGCCTGTGAGTGTAGTCGGGAACCAGATCTGATGTCAAATTCTGTGACACAGCTTGTCAAGGATCGGGATGTGGCCAGAATCAAAAGACAGGCAGCTATGAATTCGAAACATCCTATTAACATCACTCTTCTAGATATGTTGCTGTATCATTTATCCACCAGGAATCTGACTGATTCTTCCTAGGGGTTTCATACTGTTCATTCCAAAGCTGGTTCATACAGAAAGTAGGGTTTGTGTGTTCACTGAGCAAATGTTTTATTTCAGTGTCTCTTGTAGGAAAAGTACTGTGAGCGTATGAAGTGTTAGGACTGACAGTGATACTGACAACCTAAAGGAATGTGACTGTGGGCTGTTCTCATGCTCCCAAGGCTTGTGGCACTATGGAAAAGGACAGACCAGAAGTGCGATGGGGGTGAAGGAAGTCACTGGAGACACGGGGACCAGATAAAGCCTTTCTAAGGACTTGTGATAAAAGAAGGGAGAGGAGAAGGCTGGATGGAGGCAAGACATTTGGGCAGGAACATGCTGAGTGGATCAAGGGGCAAAGAGATGTGCAGGAAGTGTGGCCAGGCTGATCAGGAGAGAGTAAACTCCATGGGTTCCCTTAGCACTGCACGGGGAGCAGCAAGAATTCCCGTCTCCGATCCCCCAGGGCCTTGGGGACCCATTGGAAGTGGAGTCTCAGGACCACCTTAGATTTATCTTTAGTGATAAATAGAGAATCCTCTCAAGGGCCATAGTGAAGGCAATGGGTGGCATAAAAAATGGTAAAAGTAAGGTGGGGAGAGAGAATAATGACTCATTCTAAAACATCGAACATATCTAAAAAAGGAGATAAAATATTTGGGAATTGGCTATAGGATTCGATGGAAAAAAATAAATTCAGACTTGACTCCCAGACTTCTGGACTGAGTGTGTGGATGAAGTCTGGTACCATGTCATGAGAAGCAGAAATCTGGAGAAAGATCAGAGGATGGCTGCGCTACCAGAGACCCATCACAGACACACTCACCCAAAACGCACACAGGCCACCCATGGTTGCTCCTTGCTGTATGCCTTGGACAGTGAGAGAGAGGAAGTGGCTGTGCTTAGACCCCGAGTCCTGACACAGGAGGGGCATGTGGAAATAGTGAGGGAAGAAGCTAACCCTGAGAAAGAAAACAAAGCCCATGTCAGAGCCCCAGTGAACCCCCAATTCTCCCTTTCAGGTGGGCAAGAGCAATATCTTGGTGCCCTCTTCTCTGGTGTCCCTTGCCCACCCCCCCACCCCCACTCAGTTCTTTATACCCTGTGTCTAGGTAGTGTACTAGCCCAAGTGATGGGCTTGTGGATCCCGGCAGACTCGGTGGAGCCCACGGCTTACCCACGTTGGCTCCATTCCCATTAACGGGCTGGAGTCCATCACACCGGAAGATCTGCCACGGCACATCAGAGTGCACAGTTCCGATCCCAAGATGAAGTCCCTCCGTATGATTTTCTGACCAGTATTCAGGTGTCCAGTCCTTGACGGCCAGAGACGGAGAAGCAGCAGTCAGTGGCCGGTGTGTGGTGTCTCCCAGATAGTGGAAGCAGCAGGAGGTGGAGACTTGAGGGTCCCTGTGACCCAGAGCAACCCAGGGAAACCCCTCCTGGTGGGGGCTGGGCTGCAGGGAGGCTGCTGGGTCTGGAGGGCTCAGGGCCTGGGCAGAGGTGCTGCTTTCTGCTCTGGGAGCATTTTTTTGTGCCCGGCAGCAGACCAGGGCATCCGTTGCGTTGGGGTCAAGAGCATGTACTGAGTAGCAGCTTTATGAACTGCCTGCCAGCTCTGTATCACATGGGGTCGGGGAAAGCTCATGGATGTTCAGGTTTGACAGATAGGTTGTAAAACAGGAAACAGGGAAGAAACATAATACAAACTATGCAGTGATGAGATTGCTTTGATTTTTCTCAGTTCCAAACTCACCCTCCTTTGGGGTCCGAGACACAGTAGTCTGTTGGGTGCTGACATTGTATACATCTGACCCAATTTTGTCTCTTGGCACTGCATAGGGCTCCCTGAACTCTGTCCAGCGTGATTCCTGAGACACAGAGGCAGAAGTAAGCCCTGAGTATAGCTGGGTATGTCCCCCAAACCAAACCAAACCAAACCAAACCAAACCAAAACAAAACAAACCAAAACAAAACAAAGATTGAATTCTCCGTCCCATGCACTTGCGGCTGTGGAGGCAGGGACTCTGTAGCCACATCTGCATTCTGGCTTCCGGTGGCTCAGCAGTTGGCCCTTGCCAGTGTGAGACTAGAGGGATGAGAGAGGTGGGCACTGCCTTGCTGTTTCCCGTCTGTTTGCTGCCAACTTCCACCCTCCTTGCTGTTCTCGGGACATCACCTTCCTTCTCTCTCACCCTGGCAGCAGCAGTGAGAAGGGGCACTTCCGAGAGCAGCAGCTGAGCCCAGTATGAACCCGCGGGGAGGACGAGTAGCATCTTGGGCCCCTGCAGCCACAGCCCCCTTCTTAGAGACCTGGATACCCGCCTTGTGGCCTCGCTCTGAGCTCAGATAGACCCAGAGCCCAGCATTTCCTGAGTAGAAGCTTCGCCGGTTCCTTGTCAAGCTCGACCCCTTTCCTCTGCCTCTAGATGCTTAGCAGGATCCGGGCACACTCCGCCCCTGTTCTACCTGGTCTCAGCCTTTTGGTTACCTGCTACTCTCTTTCTTTAACGAGCAGGTCTTCCCATGCATTCCCTCTGTTCAGAGAGTAGTTCTGAACTGCTAGACCCAGATGGCTGCACCAGGGGTGGGGTTGGGAGCACTGGCAGCAACCGTCTTTGGGATTTCCAGAAGGCCATTGTTCTAACTCCGCATTTCACTTCCAGTTGGACACTTGCCCTTTATTGATACCCCGCCCCTCTATTGATCTGGGCTCTGAGGTGGCAAGCTCCTTGTTCTGAGCAAGCCTGTTGGGGGAGTTATTTGCCACCTGACAATATGGGCGGTTAAACTCACTTGCTGGGCGTTTAAAGGCTACATGAACTCTCTACATGTTTCTTTGAACTCAGGTGCTCAAGGAACATGGTCTACAGGTCTGGTGACTTCAGTTCAAGTCTTGGTTCTGCTGTTAGCTAGACACATGACCCTTCGCAGGGGATGCCCTGATTTCACAGCTCAGCTTCCTTTTTTCTGATTAAGAACATTTGGAGGAGAAAGCCTTGAGGGCCTCACACATCACCTGACACATGAGACTTTTTATCCATTGCTGATAGTATTCCAATGGCTTGTCTGAGTTCATTGTTGATGAAACTCGGTGACTGTATCAGTTCTTCATTCCGTTGCACACCATGCCAAATGACACCGAGTTTGGATTTCCGAGTTTCTGAAGGTCTGGGGTCCAGACACACTGAGCTGACTCCTCCAGGGAGGTTGGGGTCTTGCTGGGCCCCAGTCGTGGTGTTGCCTGGTCCCGATGTTGCTGAGACACTCTGTGTTTTCTTCCAAGATCAAAGTGAAGTGACAGAATTCTGTTCCTGGTAGTTACAGGAAGGATTGTGGCCCCACTCCCTTGCTGATTGTCCGCTGGATCCTGTTCTCAGTCCTGGGTGGTACCAGCCTGAGTCTCTCACGTCATTCTGCTGTGAACATACAAGCATTCATGGTTTTGAGACATACAATTTTTGCACCTTCACCACCATTGCCTTTTTTTTTTCTTTTGGCTTTTTGGGTCACACTTGGCTATGCTCAGAGGTTACTTCAGGCTCTACGCTCAGGAATTACTTCTGACAGTGCTCAGGGGACCATGTGGGATGCTGGGAATCGAACCCGGGTCAGCCATGTGCAAGGCAAACGCCCTACCCACTGTACTATTGCTCCAGCCACACAGTTGACCTTTTTGTTTATTCTTTTTTTTTGGGGGGGTTTTGGGGCCACACCTTGCTCTGCAGAGTGCCTACTCCTGACTCTGTGCTCGGGGACCACTCCTGGCAGTGCTTGGGGGACCCTCTATGACTCGGGGGATTGAGCCCAGGTCCACGGCATGTAAGGCAAGTGCCCTCCCTGCTGTATTATCTCTCTGGCTCCCTTTTCTATGATCAATGTCACCATGCAGCTAATCCATGCCCATCGCCAAGGTGTCAGAATCCCTCCACCATTGTCCAAGGTGCTGCTGCCTCAACGCCCCTCACCAATGGCCTCAGCGCAGTTCTGGTGAGTGTGCCTCAGGACAGTTTCCACTGGGAATTGAGACACACGTCCACTCTCTTCCCTCAGGAAGAATCCTATCTCCTTCATTGCTGCTGGTAGACTCAACCTCCACCAGTAGAAAAGTTCCCAGCGTAGCATGGGAGAAAGAGGGGGAAGCCTTGAGAAGGAAATCTTCTGTTTCCCTCTCTCCCCACCTTGGTGACCCAGGGAAGTGTCTGGGAAACCTAGGACTGGTGAATGACTGTGATGAGGTCGTGCAGGGTGTCATTGCATCCTGCCAGCCCCAGGAGGCAGCCGCCAAGCTGTGGCGGCATCCGCTTGTTCTGCGCAGTGTGGGACATGATCCCGGCTACTTAGTTTCGTGGGGATTGTGGACTCAAGCAGGAGCACGGGTTGTCCTTTGTAGGACAGGGGCAAACATTCTAGTTCTGGTTCAGTTAGCAGTCACATCCTCTGGGGTGACTGCAAGGAGCCATTCTGGATCCGGACTCTGGAGCTGCTTCCCTTCTTTCCCACATGGCCTCCTGGCTAGCATCGGACCCCGACTTCGCTGACTTTATTCACTGCTTGGTACTGGGGCATGTCGACTAGCAAATACCTTGTCAAGGGCAAAAAGTATGGCCTTTCAGTAAAGAGTTTAAAGTACTAGGGGCCAGAGAGAGGGAACATGGGGTTCAGGCTCTTGCTTTGCAAGCTTCAGATCCTAATCCCGAGCCCTACACACTTCCCTGAGCACAAGTCCAGTAGTGACTTCTAGGACTGTTGGGAGAGGAGCAAGAAAGGAGTTTAAGTTTTCAGTCTGTTTTCCCTTCTTTATGGCCAAGGACTCCGGCAGGCCTGCAGCTAGTTTTGTGACGGACAGCTGTGCTTCTGATAAATCCACAGACCCAGAAGCATCTCCCCCCCCTTACCCCCTCCCAACAAAAGCGCATGTAGCCTCTGTACCTCACACCAGGCCCTGAGCTGCTTCCTGTGAGAACAAACTGTCCTCTTAGCCTTCAGCCTCTCCCAGAGACCACACTGTAGCCTCCCTTCCTCTCTAAGCCCCATCCGCAGGAAAGTGAACCTTCTGTTCACTCTCAGAGCACATCCCTTCCAAAGAGCACAATTTGAGCAGCCCAGGAAGAGTCAAGGTGGACTAGAAGACTCGACTCCTCACTGAGTCCAGCAGCCCTGCAGATCACCCAGCCCAGCTGCCCGGACCTCACCGTCAGCTGAAGTGTTCTCTGAAGCTGCACCACCAACCCCTTTTCTCCCTAATGGCTCCTGCTCCTTCTCTGCCCTCCCTAAATAGGCCTTATCAATAAATAGCCTGCATTCTTAGGAACCCAGAATGGCCCCAAGCCTCCAGAGTTATAATAGATTTTTTACTCTCCTTCAGATAACTCTTGTTTAAAAATTTGTATTTATTTATTTATTTTTATTAAAAAATTTTTATCTTTTAATTTTATTGAATCACTGTGAGATAGTGACAAGTTTTCATGTTTGGGTTATAATCACACAATGATCTAACACCCATCCCTCCACCAGTGCACATTCCCCACCACCAAAATCCCTGATATACCCCTCTTTCCACCCTCCCCCTGCCTCTATGGCAAACAATGTTCCCCATACTCTCTCTCTCTCTCTCTCTCTCTCTCTCTCTCTCTCCTTTTGTGAATTATGGCTTGCAACACAGACACTGAGAGGCCATCATATTTGGTCCATTATCTACTTTCGGCACACGTCTCCCATCCCGACTGATTCCTCCAGCCACCCTTTTCTTAGTGATTCCTTCTCTATTCCTGCTTCATGAGCAGAGGGGAGAAGGCAGATAGAATAGAGAAGGGATCCTTCAGATAACCCTTAACAATTTTTCCAGTCCAACTATTCGATACCTAGTTAGCAACCGTAGGGATTGGGTGTGGCTGGATATCCGACTCCCCCACCATGAGGCCCAGAACTTGATAGACTCCCTGGTCGGGGAGAATTTCAGGAGTCCACAGAGAGTGAAGCAACACAAGTATATTGGGGAATAAGGACAGGGAAGGAGAGAGGAAAGTCAAGATAACCCGCCCTTCCCCAGAATGGAGAGAGTCAGTACATATCCCAAGTATGGGTGTGTGGCTAGGACATTTCCCCAGGCTGGGGCCAGGGGCATTAAAATATTGAGTTCACATCTCCAGCGGGCAGAGGCGGGAGCCATGGGCATGCCTTTCCCTCTGCCAGCTGAGTTGAAACAGGCTCCAGATTTGCCCTCACCGTCTGCTGCTAGGGCGTCTGCCAAGGCAGAGCGCTGGGAGAAGTTGGTGGTCTCTTTTGATATTTTTTTCTTTGTTCGGGTTTTGTTTGTTTGGGGAACCACATGAACCCATGCTCAGGGACTACTCCTGGTTCTGTGCTCAGGGAATGGCTGGGCTTCGGGGACCCTATGTGGTGCTGGGGATCAAGGACTGAAACCGGGTCTGCAGCTTGCAAGGCCAGTGTCCTCCCTGCTGTGCTGCTGGCTCTGTCCCTCTTCTGATCTCACATGGCCTTTGTCCCAGCGGTCTAGCCTCTCCTTCCCGGGGGGCCGGCCACCTCTCCTCTCAGGATGATTTCTTGCCCTGGGCCTGGAGTTCTGCATCTCCACGGAGCTAGAGCAAAACCCTGACAGGGCCAAGGAGTGTGACCACCCCAAGCTCCTTGAGAAACCAACTGCATAGGCTTCCAGCTTCTTTTTTTTTTAAATAAAAATTTTATTTTGTTAAATCTCCATGTGGAAGATTACAATGCTTTCAGGCTTAGGTCTCAGTTATACAATGCTGAAACAACCATCCCTTCACCAGCACCGATATACCACCACCAAAAAAAAAACCAAAACAAAACCACACAGTACACCTCCCATCCCGCTCCCCCACCCCCCGCCTTGTAACTGATACGTTTCATTTTACTTTCTGTTTACTTTGGTTAAATTCAATATTTCAACACAAACCTCACTATTGTTGTTAGGAGTACCCCACTAGATTCAGACCTACTGTGAAGACAAATGAGGTCTTGAATTTCCATACTTTAACAACTAAGTCCAGGGAGATTTCTACCAAATATTGGATCATTGCAGGCTTGAAAATCCAATCTGTGGTTGTCATAATATGGCGGACACCGCGCCTTTCATCCCTGGAGAGAAAGAGGCGAGAGAGAGAAATACCTTTCCCCTCCTGGGCGGGCACGGGGCCGAGGCTTAGTTCTCAGGCTGGAGACATTCTGCGAGGAGTTGCCCATGCCGAAAGAGGTTTTTGCTGGGTCTGGATTCACACTCATGCAGCTTCGGAGAGGCCGCACATGCGTGCGGCCCCCGAGGCTTCCAGCTTCTGAGAAGGTTCTTTTGAGTCCAGGGCCTTCATGCCATTAAAATAGGTTGGGTTCCGGACAATCTTGTCCCAATTTACATGACTAGGGAGGGCCCCCCATAATACCTGTCTGAGTCCACCTGGAGGAAACCCATTTCCCCTAGGAAACCAGCCTAATCTCCCTTTGGACTATTTTAATATCAACATTTCCTAGGCCCTTAATTCATGCATAAATGCGCCTTCCTCTTGGCTATCTCAGGGAACAGTGACAGGAGGAAGATGGGTTATTTTCGCCGATGACTCACATTCTCTGGGAGGTTAGACAGGGAATGGATAGAGGAGGTGTGAACTTTGGGATTACCTGAGAATTTTGACTGCTGGAAATTACTCTCACTCAGCTAGGGGACTCCGCTTCCTGAACATGCGTGTGGCCCTCTGGGCTCGGAGGGTGGGAGTCGTTCGAATATGTACTCCTGTCTCCGCAGCCTTCTTTGCACCTTCCCCCAGAGCAGACCCAGCTGCTCAGGAGTGAACTGCAAGATCACGTCCTGAGCAGTTGCTTTGGCAACCAACACGTATTTGGTCCCATTTGAGCACTAGTCAAAGTGGTTTGTGCAGTGGCATTGCTAAGCAGGGCGGAAATGAAAATGTTCAAGCACGTCACCATCCTAGGCAAGGCAGAAGCTCAATGGGGGAGATTTTCTGAAGAACCAACGCTGAGTTTTTGTGTTATATTTTAAATTTACAATATAATGCTCATTATAATTTGTTGTTCAGAGAGATGCCTGCTTTCTATCACTATTATCGGTTTCCTAACTAGAACCTTATCTGTGGCAGGTACGCATCTTTTAAAAAAATGTTTATTGTGGGACTCAAAATTGCCCTAGCAGAGTGGCTGTAGATTATGTATCTGAACCGGTGCACATAAAATTTGAATTTCCATAATCCTGAGTGCCCCCAAACCTGCATTAAAAGAACCAAATTAAAAGCATAAAAACAGCAAATTCTAGTTCTTCCGGCTAATCATGTTTTCCAGTAAAATTATCTGGCACCTTTAAGAATCATGCTTGTTTGTCAAACGGAAGCGACTCTAATTATTCTGCAGAGTTCACAGAGTAAGGATCAAACAAGCACTTCCCACGGCCAGCCCTGCAGAGAGCGCTGAGGGGGCTGAGGCCCTGACATGCATCTGGACCGTTCCAGGCAGAGAAGACGCAGGAAAAGCATCTTGGGAAGAGCCGATCCCCACAGAGAATCGCAGTTCCCCCTGGTCCTTACAGGTCCTGGGCCTTGGAGTCCACACTGGCCGGGCCGGGTTCCTCAGAATGCTAATTCCTTCCAAAGTGTCCAGATGTTTCTGCTGCATCTATTTGATGCAGGAAACATCCTCCTTCGAGGGATCAGAGACAATAAAGGGCGTTAGTGGCTAAAAGCTCCAGTCAGGGCTACCGGGGTTTAATCCAACACTCCCTGGTTTCTTTGCAACATGCCAGAAGCTTCTTCACACCTCCCCGGGGACCCTGATTCACCTGACGGTATTCCAAAACTACAAGACGATGGGAATGCAGCTACTAGTCAAGAGTCCATTCATTTTCCACAGGGACACTGATCCTAAGGGGGCAACCGAACTTGACCAGCCCTGTGAGTCTAAGATCGGTACCTGGTCACTTTGGCGGTCGCCCCCGGTTACCTCATAGAACGGTTCCTCTGACTGCTGTCTGCCAGGTGGGCGCTGGAGATTAAGGAAGGTACACCCCAGCTAGTCTGTGAGGCCCATCGCCCCCAGCTCTAACGAGCCGTGTTTGGTAGAGAACTCAGAAAAAAGTGAAACAGCTGACCACACATAATCCCCCCCGCCCCCACCCTTGAAACTGTACAGCTTTCACGAGAGTTTTGAAGAGGTCCTTGGAGGAAAGTGAAGAGTCTCCAGGTAAGGCTCGGAGTATTCCTGTTGGGTGGGGGTGTAGCTAAGAGCCAATTATTAGGGGTACTGAGGCGGGGGGTGCAGCATCTGCGTACATCAGAACTCAGCACCCCCAACCCTCACCCCTTGAGTCTCAAAAGGGTCACTCAGAGGTTTTGGCTCTGCTTGACCTTGTCACTTAAATCTTGGCCACTTATGTACCTGCTTGTGGAACTCTGATTGAAATAGTGCCCACTCGAATGTTCTCTATAAAGAATAAAAGTACTCAGTCCATCCTTGCCACATAGATCAGCAACAGTTAATAAATACTTTAAGGATTTTATTTCTCGGAAATGTACTATATGTAGAACAATTTATGGCAATAAATTTTTAGGGGAAAGAAACCCTTCTAGCTGCAGACTGAGAACTCCATGCATAAAGGCAGTCTATATTTTGAGGACTGTCTTCCCAGTATTACATTTTAGACCCTTTTTGGAAAAATGACTCTTGTGCTGTAACCTGCTGGAGTGATTTTGAATAATAGTGTTAATAAAAGATGGTTTGCTGAAATTCAGGGTTTTATTTGTTTTGGTTAGTAGGAAGAGCAATATTAATGTGTCTTAAAATTGCACAATAAGAAAAGCAGGATGCGTTTATTTTCGCCATGAGTATGATGGATGGAGCTGTTCCACCTCTCAAGTGTTGCTCAATTTCAACCATCATGGCAGGCATTTAATCAAGATAGACTTCAAAATAGCACGCCGTGGTATTAACCGATATGATTATGTGGAAAGGGATGAAGAGTACTTGAGTTGAATTATTTGTAAACAAATATGTCCAGATATAAGCGCATCGCCTTCTTCCTTCAGACGAAGCCTCTGCCACTGTCATTGAATGACTTTGGACCCTCCGTGCACAATATCTGTCCTGTGACTGCTGTTGCCACAAACAGCCAGGACCCTAGCAAGGCCCCCCAGGCAGGAGTCAGCTGAACTCTGCTCATTGGCTTTTTCAGGTAGAGCATTATCATTATTTTAGGGTCTTGAAATTTGTAGGGATTTGTCCCCCTAGCAAGAAACCCCATGAATAGAGTATGCCTCCAGGTAAAATGTTTAGGTGTTAAAATGCAAAGGGTTTGCCAGAGGAAAAAGTACTAGAGCAGGAAAGAATAGGGCAGGTAACAAATACCCGCTGTACTGCAGAAATGCACCAGGCCAGCATAGAATAGACCCGTCTGGGGTCTTTTAGATGGAGGAGTAACATGAACAAAAATAGAATAGGAAATTGTTGTGAATTTATACTTCTAATGGTGCTTGATGATGAGCTGTGTGAAATACTGTGGCCTCTGATCTTCACGCACCTGTCATGTTCATGTTCATGTCATGTTCATGACTGTCAACTTCAACATGTCAGCTCTGGTGGGAGAGTGGTATGGTGTTCAGTCTATTATCTGCCCGTTAAAGCCTGGGAAGGACACGTGTTTGTTTGTGTACTTATGTGTTTGTCTCCTTATGTTTGTTTGTCTCATTCTCTGTGATTGACTCCTGGTGGATGGAGTCAAAGGTGGCATTCTGATGGGTTTTTAACAGGTATTTGTGCCCCTGGTGAACACACACACACACACACACACACACACACTCACTCTCTCTCTCTCTCTCTCTCTCTCTCCCTCTCTGCTAGTTTCTAGTAAGATTTACAGCTTCTCAAATCAATCTGGCGTGGTTTTCTCCATGTTCTATAAATGTGTAAACCTCTTGGGCTGCACTTATTGAGTGGTTCTTGCTCATGACGGCTCCTGAAAATTCCCCAAGAACCTAACAAAAACACACCTAAACCCCTGAAGATTCACAAAAAAGTCAAACCTAAAGATGAAGTGAGGGCATAGTTATTTCTTTCATACTTATATACTTTGAAGATTTTAAAAATAATTATAGATTGTCATTCATATATATACGTACATATATATATATACTTATATTTATATGGGGCTGGAGCAATAGCACAGCCTGTAGGGCTTTTGCCTTGCACATGGCTGACCCAGGTTCGAGTCCTCTGTCCCTCTTGGAGAGCCTGTTAAGCTACCAAGAATATCCCACCCGCACAGTAGAGCCTGGAAAGCTACCCGTGGCATATTTGATATGCCAAAAAACAGTAACAAGTCTCACAATGGAGATGTTACTGGTGCCCGCTCAAGCAAATCGATGAGCAATGGGAAATATAAAAATAAATGCTAATGATTCCCTTTTCTAATTATGTCATTATTTTAGTTTCTTGGCTTACCCCCAAATACAAGTGTTAGAAATGTATTGCGATTGGTCCCTGAGTCTTAGCTCTATTTCAGGCTGTGCATCACCTCTCCATCTCTTTGAATATTTTCCATTTCAGAAAGATTCTGCATCATTACTATTGTGTGTTTCCCACCTAGTTATGGGAGACTGAGTGTCTGTGATATATTTCTCTCTTTCCTGTGTTTCCTGTAAATTGGTATTAGCTTGATAGAATTTAGATTGGATTACTCTGAAAAGACTATTTCATAGATCTTGGGCATATCCATCATTAAGCAAGCCATTTTGGTAGTTTCATTTTTTGTGGTATTAACTACAATGCTGATTCTTATTTTAATTGAGGTTTCTGGAATGGTGGTATTTCAGCTCAATTATTCCTTCTTTACCGACTAGCGGGAATAGTTCTATAATGGGAAGCTTTCCCTCATCAACTATTTAATTATTCTGAGAGGTACATTTTGTACAATGAAGGGAAAAATGCTTGATTAATCCCTTTATAAACCATATTCAAATAATGCAGTGTTTTCTTAATTCATTCTAATGGGGCATATTTGATATTATTATTATAAATGCATTAATTTCAAAATATTTGATTTTAATGACTTGCAATTATTTCCTTTATTTTTAGATTGTTTCCAAGTGATCCGGAAAGTCTTTTCACTTTGAAATCTTAGAATCCAGATACAGTCTTAGCAGTCCCTGATAGTACTCCTGCTTTCTGGGCTGAAAGGCCATCTCAAACATTCCTGGAAGCAGCCATTTATTCCAGGAGTACCTTTGATGGAGAAATATGATGTCATGATGGAGAAATTGCAATTTGAGGCAAAAATATGATGGCCACACAAATATATGGTCAGATAGTTTCATTATTTTGGAACTGCTCATTTTCTTGGCCTTTGAAATAGCTGGAAGAACTGGAGAATATGGATAAATTCAGAAATTCAAGAGTAAAAGCGTTTTCATTTCATTACTTTTACAACTGATTATTTTTTCCTTTATTCTCCATGTCTTAATTCATTATTATGTTGATGGAAGTAATCACTTTGTGGGGGGGGGAACTCCAAGTGATAATAGTGAGTTTTTTGTTGAAATATTGAATGTAATCAAAGTAAAGAGAAAATAAACTGAAATTTATCAGCTACACAGGTGGGGTGGGGGGCTGGAAAGTGCGGGTTTGAGGGAAGGTTTACTGTGGTTCTTGTTGGTGGAATATGTGCACTGGTGAAGGGATGGGTGTTTGAGCATTGTGTAACTGAGACTTAAGCCTGAAAGCTTTGTAACTTTCCACATGGTGATTCAATAAAAAATAAAAAAAATTTAAAAATTAAAAAAATAAAATTAAAAATGCGTTATTAAAGCACTGTGATTTACAAAAGTTATTCGTGTTTAAGTTTTAGATACACATTGACACAGCACCCAGTGTCAACTTTCCTCCACCAACGTTCCAAGGTCCTGTCCCTGACTTCTCCAACCCACCTTAACCCCGACCGCCCCAAGCCTGCCGTCTTGACAAAGCACCTTTTTAACTTTGGTTGCTAAAGTTTGGGTCTCACGATTTCATTGCTGATACTGTGGTTTAGATGTTTAGTTCTAATGTACCTGAGCCCCCTTGACCCCACCCCCTGCTGCTCTCTTCTCCCTAACTCATCTCAACTTCTTTCTTTTCCTCTCTATTTCTTTCCTTTTCTCTATTTCTCTCAATTTCTTTTCTTTTCCTTTCCTTTTCCTCTCTCTGGGGTGAGGGTGGTCAAGATATTTTCCCTTTAAACCATCACATTCCCTCATCCAGTTATTCGAAATACTACATATAAGTGATGTCATTCTGGATTTATCCTTCTTCTGGCTTACTTCATTTAACATTAACATATCTTGCAGTTCCATCCGCATTGCTGAAAATGGCATGACTTCATCATTCCTGAAAATCATGTAGCATTCTATTGTGTATATATACTACCTCTTCATAATCCACTTCTCTGTCACTGGACACCTAGGTTGATTCCAAATCTTTGCTAATGTACTGAGCTTTGCAATGATGCTAGTGTGCATATGTCCTTTTGAATGAATGTTTTTATGTCTAGGTGTAGATACCCCAAAGTGAAATTGCTGTGTCATATAGCAGCTCAATTCTAAGTGTACTGAGAACTCTGCATACTTTTTTCCCATAAGGGTTAAATCAGGAAATATTCCCACAAGCGGTGGATGAGATTTTCTTTTTTTCACCACATTCCCCACCAACACAGATTGTTCCCACTATTTTTGATATGCTCCATTCTCACTGGTGTGAGATGATATCTCACTGTAATCTTGATTTGGATTTCCCTAGTAAGAAGTGACGATGAGCATTTTTCACCTGTCTGTTGACTGTTTATCTGTCTACAGCAGGGAAGTGACTGTACATTTTCTCTACTTATTTTTTAAAACATTTGAATTCAAATACATTTAATTTTATATTGAATCACTGTGATATACACAATTACAAAACTTTCATGATTATATTTCAGTCATACGATATTCCAACACCCATCCCTCCACCAGACACATTTCCCACCAGCAATGTCCCCAGTATCCCTCCTGCCATCCCTGCCGCCCTCTCCCCACACCCATCCCCGTGCCTCTATGGCAGGCACTTTCCTTCTTGTTCTATCTCTACATATTTTGGGTATTGTGTCACCCATCTCCCGTCCAGAGGGATCCCTCCAACCATCATTGCCCTTTGAGGTCCCTTTTCTCTATTTTTAATGGTGTTTTTAAATTATTGTGGTTGTTGATATTTGTGAGTACTTTATAAATCCTGGCTGTCAATTCATTTTCTGAAGTGTTGAATGCAAATATTTTTCTCTCACTTACCTGTCTTTCAGTTTTAGCCCACGTTTCTTCTGCAAAGCAGACAGGCACTTTTAATTTTATTCAGTCTCGTTTGTTCATTTTTATTCTGTAGCTTTTGCCAGTATCATCATTGAAAATTTCTTTGAGGCTCAGATCTTGGTGCATTCTCCCTACATTTTCCTCAATGTACTTTGTAAATTCCAGTTTAATCTCAAAGATTTTGATCTACTTTGATTTGGCTTTTGTGTAAGGCATGAGGTATGGAAACAGCTTTAATTTTTACATATACTTATCCAATTTTTCCAGAACCACCTTCTGAAGAAGCTGTCTTTAATCCATTTCATGCTCTCAGTTACTTTGTCAAACATTAACTGACCATACATATGGGAATTGTTTTTGGATATTCTATTCTGACCCATTGATCAGAGTCTCTCCTTATTCCAGTATCGCACTGTTTTGGTCACTGTGACTTTGTAGTAGATATTCAAGTTAGGTAATGCTGTACTTTCGAGTTTCTTGTTTTTCAGGATGGTTTGTCTACCCAGGGTCTTTTATGATTCCTAACTAACTGCTCTGAGCCCTTGAATACTGGTATCTGGATTTGGATAAAGATTGCATGGAATCTAAATAGTAGTTTAGGTAGGGTGGTCATTTTGGTAGCATTGATTCTTCCAATCCCCAAGTATGGAATGATTTTCCATTTCCTAAGATCTTCTACAACTTATTTCTTATGCGGCTTGAAGTTTTCATGGTATAGGTCTTTTCCTCTTTTGTTAACTTAATTCCTATCTGCTTGATGTTTTAGGACACTTTTTTTGTAGTTAAAACTTTTATTTTTGAATACTTATTTTTTAAAAATAATTATTCTTTTATTGAATCACCATGTGGAAAGTTACAAAGCTTTCAGGTTTAAATCTCAGTTATACAATGCTGGAACACCCATCCCTTCACCAGTGCACATATTCCACCACCAAGAATCACAGTATACCTCCCCCTCCCCCCCCCCGCCACCCCAGCCCCCCACCCCGCCTGTGTAGCCTGTGTAGCGGGGTGGGGTGGCGGGGGGGGGGAGGGGGAGGTATACTGTGAATTTCACTTTACTTTCCCTTTACTTTGATTACATTCAATATATCAACAAAAAAACTCACTATTATTGTTTAGAGTTTCTCCCCCCTAAAGTCGACCTACTGAAAAGGAAGCATTTGATAATTTGTTCTTTAGAACACTATTTTAAACGGGATAAACTCTCTTATTTCTTTTTTTCCCTGATCCATTATTTGTATATAGGAACACAACGGATTTTTTGTGACCGACTTTGGTGTATTGGTTTATTCTATCAAGGAGTTATTTTTTGGGTGGACTTATTGGGGTCTTCAGTGTTTATCATCATGTCAGCTAAATTACTTTTTAAAAACCCTGCGTGACATAGAGCAATGTCTAAGAATGCCTCTGATCCAATGTGTGTGTCTAGATTCTTGATGCTTCCCATCAGCGTCAACCCAGAGCTCTTTCCTTGGAATCAGGACCCATGGGGTGGGGCAGGAATTAGGTAATGAGAGAGAAATTACTCTGCTTGGCTTCTGGAAAGTTGACTCTAACAGATGGCTAAGATTATGCCAACCCTTATTTCAAATTCTCACTCTGGGAAACAGCCACCATGTTATAAGGAAGTTCAGGTACTGGTGAAAGGACACTTGCAGGTGCTCTGGACTTTGGTCCCTCAACGGGTAGACAGCATTCACTGCCAGACTGGACATCCAGGGGCTCTAAGATGATTTCATTTCCCCAGGAAACAGGGGTTAGGATACATGGATTCCAGCTTATCTCTATAGACATGATTACAGTCAAGTGCTCCAGAGTCATGCTTTGGTTATCAGAGGACCATGCCTCTAACTGTGGTCTCCAAATTCCTAGAGCCTAGTGATGCTGCAGCCATTCTGACATTACAGTATTATTTGTATGTGGGCAAAAGAATCCTGCATCTCACATTTACCATGTTTCATGATAACGTCATTTCCTTTTGTGCTTAATTTAACGAGAAGTTGTTTTGTTCTTCATGGTCCCTATCTACACAAAATCCCCTGCAAAAGTTTTGAACAAGAATCCTTGTTGAACAGAAATGAAAAGAATGGAAATGGAATGAAAAAGGAAGAAGGACTATAAAGGTGGAAATTCAGTAATAGTTCTTGCTTGTCAGCCAGGCATATCCCATCAATTCTACGTGCTCTGCAGTGAAGAACAAGGACAAGGTACAGGAAGCTCATAAAGGATCTGCTCCACCGAGTCTGACACACATTCTGGAAGAACAAATATGAGATATGGATACATTTTAATTACCAAGAGAAGTGCTAAGACAGACAGTGTATCCCTTCTGGCACCATGGGGATCACCACCAAAGCAAAACATTTGTTAGGAGTATTGCAAGAAACGTCTATGTTGCATTATAATGTTAATTCACCACAGTCTCTGGGCAGCTTAAATGATCGCCTGATAGCTGGTTGCATTGTGTGTGTGAAGACTGGGTTGGACCCTGGTGTCACATAATCCCCCAAGTATTGCCAGGAGTAGCCCCCTGAACAGGTGTTTCAGTCCACCCCCTCTAGGTGTGGCCCTCCAACTGACCCAAATCAAACAAAAAAAATTAAATTTAGGTACTGATGTGAAGGCTGCTGAAAATTAACTGGATGCTCTAGGTGAGTGGACTGTGGAGGAAAATCCTTGCTGGTGCATATCTTTAATTTGGAGGAACCCTATTATTTGGGGGCTGGTGGCCTGACAGCATTTGGGAACTCAAACAGGAAGCTATGGGGAAGGAGCACCTTCCACTCATCTTGTTAGGGTCGAGACTAGGGGACTCTAGGAGGAGGCCAAATTAAATTCAGGCTTCAAAGTGTTTCAGGAAAGGCTGCGTCCTCCTGCAGGCTCTGCTGCAGCTGATGGAAACCTTTCGTGATGAAGCCCAGGTCTACAATAGGTCAGGAAGCACCACTGCTGACCCGGGAGCCTCAGGAGCCCCGGACACCCGGCTCCCCTCTCCGGAGAATCCCAGGGACAGCTGTGCCTATGGAACCGACTGGCCTGACCTTGCAGGGGGTTTCTCAGTGTCAGTGATGCCCCCAGACGGATGCACCTTTGACGGAGGATCTCTACCCCAAACCTCAGCATCTATTGAACCTCTATCAGCTTATTCCCGATGGTGCCAAGAGGCAGTCCTCGAACTCATTTTATTTTTCATATATGTCTCTACATTTGTGTGAGTCAGAGACCACATGATGGGACAAGCCGGTTGCACCTTAAGCTTGTCCCACCTTAGCCACTATTGCTCTCCAGATTGATGTAAAAGTCCGACGTCGCAAGGCACAATTCGAGGGGCACCTAGGTGAGGGTGAAGCCCCCTAATCTTGGCCCTAATGGAATGAGCGGCAGGTGGCTTCTCCCCCATAGCTTCCCCCTTTGATCTCCCAGCAGCCACCCCTCTTCCCTCTCCTCTCCCTCCGGTCACCTCGGTGGCACAGAGGACAGTTGAGCAAACAGGACCCTAACCAAGAAGGAAAGATGAACCACTACATCCCATTAAACCTTTGTGAAGTGTGTGCAGCAAAGTCCCATGAAATGTTTGCTCCCTGTTTCTCGAAATAGATAAATCAGACCCTGCGTGCATACTCATGAGTCAAATGAGCCTTCTTCCTGCAGAGGCTCCTGGAGTGCTCGTCTTTTCTTGCAGTTCCATGTACTCACTCTTCCTCAGAGGGCTGTCCCCCTCCCCCGCTAAGGTGAGCAATGGGCAGAGTCAGGCAGGCTGCCAGGGCCAGCTCCCTGGCCAGCCCCAAGACCCCAGCATTTTGGAACAGCATGTAAATTCCATTAATTCTATTTCTCACCAGATAAATAGCATCGTTTCTCTGGACATTCTGCATTCTGGTTGTTGGAAATGCTGTCTTTCTCTGTATCTCTCTCTCTCTCTCTCTCTCTCTCTCTCTCTCTCTCTCTGTTGCTCAGGGGTGTCTCCTTGACACCATTACTCAAAGGTCATTCCTGGGCGTGTTCAAGGAAACCAAATGTGATGCTGGGAATTTGAACCATGTTTAGCCCATGCAAAGCAAACTATCTCTCCAGCCCAGAAATTTTCCTTAGTAGAAAAACAGCATTTTCTGTTTGTTTGAATGCTGTGAGGGTAATTTTCTTGCTTATTCTGGCAGGTCAAATCACAGGTATGTGCCTCAGCGTGGAGTCATGCTTATGTGAGCAATACACAGAGGTTCATGCTTTTTGTTCCATCCGCATTTTATCTGTCGCTTCATTTTCTTTTGACATAAAGTAAGGATGCACCATGACACCCAGATTTCTGATTTCTTCCTAGTAACTTTTGGATCACTGATGGATGTCCTTGATTAGCAATAGGACCCTTTCCTGGGAGTCCGGTTATTTTTTTAGAATGCACCTTGATTTTTCTTGATGATTTCTCCCTTTAAGTGATCTGCCCTTTCAAAATGAAGCACCCAATGTTTTTATTTTTAATCTTTTAAATTCAGAGAGGTTTTCTTGATTGACAGTCACTGGTATTTGGTCTCTTTCTTGCTTTGTTCTCGTGGGTTCCTATGCCTGTCGAATCTTTGCTTCTAGTTCTTAAGAACATTTTTCAATCCTTTTCTGTGTTTCCTTTTGTTTCTTACTTTTGCCTTCTCCTTCTCTCAAGATATACTCTGCTCACGAGTGGATTTTATCCCTCTCCTTTCTTAGACTTCATCTTCCAGTAAAAAAAAATCTGTCTGGATTTTTCTAATTTATTTATTTTTGGTTGTTTGAGGCTAGTCCCTCACTGTTCCTATCACTTTCTTATAAAGTTGCTTGCCTTTGTTTTTCTGAAATGTGGGAACCTATATTTCTGGGAAGCCCGGTTTGTATTCTGTTCCTTATTTCAAAAGTAATGTTGACTTAAGTGCACCCCTCTTTTACTGATGAAACAGGTTTCCATCTGTTTTAGGCAGCAAGAACGATCAGATATGGCTTTTCTCGACTTAGGGCTTTTGACCTGCCATTTCTCTTGCCTCCATGTTGATGGAAATGGTTACAAGCATGGTAGTGTCTTGTAGAGTATCCCTGTCCCCCTGCCCCTTGCACAGGGCTTTCTTCTGCAGCTGCTTGGCTACCCCTGCCCTTCCTCAGGGTGGGATTTGCTCCTGAGCAGGACCTTCCCTTTCATCATGTTGAGATTTTATAGGGTCCAAATCACCTAGGGCACACCTTCTCTTACCTTGTCACCCTCCCACATTTGTGTACTAATACAAATTGCTCCAGTCTCTTTTAAAGTCGTTTTTATTACTGGGGGTGAATGTCACAGTTACTCCTGTGTTTGCTTTTGCTGTACAAAGCTACGGTACCTCCACTACCAACGGTGTGCTCCAACCCTTCACCACCATCCTTTGTCATTTTTGGCCCACCCCTCCTGTCCCCATTTCCACATACCCCTCTCTGCAACCCCCCAACTTGGTAACCTCAGTTCTGTGATCAACTGAGGGCTGGTTCTCACGGGATGCTGCACATGCCCTGCTTCTCTTCTCTCTCTGTCTCATCTGAATGAAATCACTGGACTTTCATTCTCCGCTGATTTACTTCACTGAACATGACCCCTTTATGCTTCCATTCAAGGTGTAGCAAGGCAAAGATTTTATCTTTTCTTGTAGCTGAGTAGTTTACAGACCACAATTTTCTTACCCATTCATCTGTCATTGGACAATTGGTTTGTTTCCACATCTTGGGCTATTGTAAAAAGGGCTTCAATGAACATAAGTGTGCATATATACTTTTGAATCAATGTTTTCATCTTTCTGGGATAGATGCCAAGGAGTAGAAGAATTTCTGTTTCATATGGGAGTTGTTTATCTTGCCTTTTTTTTTGAGAAGTTTAGATATTGTTTGCCACAGAGTGAACCAGATGAAATTCGCCTCAGCAGTGAATGATGATTCTTTTTCTTTTTTCACTGCATCCCTGCCAGCACTGGTTGTTTGCTGACTATTTGATATATGCCATTCTCACTGGTGTGAAGTGATGCCTCATTGTCATTTTTTTATTTTTTGCTTTTAGGGTCACACCCAGTGATGCAAAGGGGTTACTCCTGGCTCTGCCTTCAGGAATTACCCCTGGCAGTGCTCAGGGGACCATATGGGATGCTGGGAATTGAACCCTGGTCAGCTGCGTGCAAGGCAAACGCCCTACCCACTATGCTATTGCTCCAGCCCCTCTCATTGTTATTTTGATTTGCATTTCTCTTGTAATAAGTGATGTCAATCACATTAAAATCTTATTTATTTATTTATTTATTTTACCAACAGATCATTTGTATGTCTCCATTGAGGGAGTCCAATTTGTTTCCTCATTTTTTTGATGAGTTTGTTTGTTTTGCTGAGTTTTATAAGTAACTTATGTCTTTTAGAAATTAGCCTTTTGTCATGTGGTGTGTTCTTTTCCACTGTGTACGGTTTGAAAAAATTTAGTCGTAGATTTTTTTTATAGTGCAGAAACTTCTTTATTTGCCATAGCCTCATTTATTTATTTTTACTTTTGTTTTCTTAGCCGGTGGAGTAAAATCAGTCAAGAGACCTCTGCAGGTGATATTATGGCAAATGCTGCCTGGGATTTCCTTGATTATTTTTATTGATTCAGGTCTAGTTTCTGCAGGAGCAAGCAAGTTGACTTTGCTCTTTCAGTCATTCTCCAGACACTTTGATTCCTCTGCCTCTCTCAGCTATTATCCCAACTTCTCTTTTATTCTCCCACCAACAGGCAAACTGCATCTAACGATATTTGCTGCTGATTACCTCTTTCTTGCATTTTTATATATTTTTTGGGGGGCGTGGTTTGTGAACCTACTTTGTCGTAGTTATTGTCTGAGTTGTTTAGATTTGTCCTGTCAGATTTGGTTAGAAGGAAGGAGGTTTCCTAGGATGATTAAAAACCAGGGCACGCTCTCCTAGACCTTGGTATTGCTCTCCGCCAGGTTCCCTGGTAATTGTAAAGTGCAGCCCCAGTTTTGAGAAGTCAGATCTAAATCCTTGTTCGACCTCCATCACTTTCTGGCAATGTCACTTTTTAAAGTCACTTAAACTATTTGCACTTCAATTTTCTTATCAATAAAACGATCACTGTAATACCTGAACACTCTTCCTCGGGGTTGACATATTATTGGAGATTCATGGATGCGGAAGTTCTTTGAAAATCTAAAATTCTCTGCAGTCTGTGAACTGGAAATTCCTCATTCTGTGAAGGTTGACAGCAGCAGCAGTAATAATCAGCTGGAGGCGCATACACCAGCCGGGACAGATGTGCCCAAGGCCCTGGCAGCATGTCCTTCTCTTAGGAAGGACATCAGAGCTTGCCTCCCTTTGAGGCACTGTCCCTTTGGGTCCTGAATGGTGGTTGTCAAAATTAGGGCTCTGGGTGGAGCCCAGGAAGGAGAACTGGGGGTTCCTGGGGCTCTGATCCCAGCAACACTGTTTTCTTCTGTTTCTGTTTCACCTTTAGTTTTCCATAAACCATTGTGTACACGCAAGAGATTCTGAACAATAATGGCAATAAAGATGCTAATAGTTTTGAAATATCCTGGATCTAGGCAGTCCCTAATTTCAGGACATAAAGTTGCCAGTGGGGGTCTCCTAGGTGACTTATGCCAAGTCGGGAGGAGGGGGACATAACCTCAAAAAGGAATCTGCCACATTTTTTCTCTTCCTGCCTCATGGGGAAGCAGCTGGGAGATCTGGACTGATGAGAGTCTGCTCTGAGTCCCTGGAGGGTAGGAGTTCCCACAACATGTCAGCCACAGGAGGCAGCCAGAAGATGCACCTGAAGTTCACATGTTCTGCTCAGGATGGTAAATGATCTCGACCTCGCGATTTTTTGGGGGGACTCAGGCCAGATCCATGAATTGCCCTTTGTACAAGACGAAAGTCAGTCCTAATTTTACACGATTTTTTTTCACCTTGCCCTCACAGAAAAGAATTTCAGGAGGAGACAAACAAACGGGTGAAATATAACCCGTTTATTGAGGGGGAAAAGGGAGGTAAGGAGAGAGGTCAGGTAAAAGACGTGCTCAAGAAAGAACACGGGCTTGACCAGAGTGGAGGGAGCTGGTCTGCAGCCCAGCATTAACGTGGGACAGTGGGCGCCATGCACACAGGCCGAAGGGTGCGGCAAGGCGTGCACCCAGCAAATGCGGGCTGGCTCTTGCTCCTCTGCCGGTTTTCCCAAGCAGCACCCCACCCCTACCCCCGTTTATTGCGAGGGTGGTTGCCAAGGGGGAGTTTGGGGCAACTGATGGTCTTCTTTTGATTTTCATTCCTTCAACTTTTTTCAGCAGTGGAGTTCCTCCTCCCAGGAGACACCCTCACCCCCTCCAGGAAGCCTCCTTGCACTTGGCCTGGAATTATGCATCTCCAGTAGCTTTCCGACAGTTCTTGAGATGGATGCTTTGAGTGCAAGGCCTCCATGCCTTAGGGCTGGGAACGGGTTCAGCTTTCAGAGAGTGTTTTCCCCAAAGAGCATTGCCGGTGCTGGGCTTGCAACAATACAATGCATCCTGCTGTTCTGTGGAACTCCACTGCCGATAAAACACAACACGGGGTAGATCCTCTCCAAGCTGCCTCTCAAACTGCACTGGCCCCACTAGGATTCCCTGCTGTTTGTGCCTTATATAACCTTATATAAGCAGGTAGATGATAGGATCTGCCGTGGGGATGAAGAGTAATATGGGGTGAGGGAGAGACAGGTCTATTTTGTTTCCTTCCAATTCCTTGTACCCTGAAAATCTCTGGTAATTTACACATATGGTTGGTTTGAATTTTCCATCCATTCTTTCCTACATTCCTCTCCATCCCCTCTTGGGCCACTGCTTTGAAGCCTTTGGGCTCTGCCTTTTGTCATTGGGCCAGAGGCCACGGGAAGGGCTGAGGAAAGGCAGACAAAAGTTTAGCCTTCTAGATACCCAAGGACGGTAGATACAAGGGCCAGGGGGATTGCCCCATAGCTGGAAGCCTGCTTCATGAGCGGAAGGGAGAAGGCAGGTGGAATAGAGAAGCGATCACTAAGAAAATGATGGCTGGAGGAACCAGTCGGGATGGGAGATGTGTGCCGAAAGTAGATAATGGACCAAACATGATGACCTCTCAGTGTCTGTGTTGCAAGCCATAATGCCCCAAAGTAGAGACAGAGTATGGGGAATATTGTCTGCCATGGAGGCAGGGGGAGGGTGGGAAAGGGGGGTATACCTGATATATTGGTGGTGGGGAATGTGCACTGGTGGAGGGATGGGTGTTTGATCATTATGAGATTGTAACCCAAACATGAAAGCTTGTAACTATCTCACGGTGATTCGATAAAATTAAAAAAAAAAGGTTAGCCTTCTAAAGTGATTTATTGAACTCCCCTGGCCCCAAACTCTAATCTCCTACTCGCAAAGCAGCCGATCATTTTCGGCCCTGGGAAAATTAATATAATTAAACCAATTCACATTAGTGAATGACGGATGGCTCATAACCATCATATAGCAATTCATAAAAGGGGATACTTGAGGTGCTAATTGGGGGATTTTCAATGTTGTTGCTGAGAACTAGGGAGGGAGGAGCCAACGGGAGGCTCTACACAGAGGGACTCTGCACAGAGAGCTCAGAAGCGTCACTGGGTGGAGACGACTGCAAAGCATTCAAGTTGTTCCTTGTACGCTTCTGGAAGGTGCTCCTCGTGGAGGATGCCCTTGGGATGGGGTCCCCCTTAGGAGGGAACACCCCCATTACACATGCCTGTGCTTTATTTTCCTGCCTTTTACCTCAGGGATTTCTTCCATGCAACTGCCGAGAGTATTCCGCCCGCCCGGCAGAGCCTGGCAAGCTCCCCGTGGCGTATTCAATATGCCAAACACAGTCACAACAAGTCTCATAACAGAGATGTCATTTGTGCACGCTTGAGCAAACCAATGAGTAACGAGACGACAATGTTACAGTGCTACAGTATTACATGTCACCGGCTTTCCCGACAGGGCCAGGGGAGCTGTAGGTCCAGTCTGTGTGACAGGTTGAGGGTTGTGAATGGGGAACAGGATCTCCACACTTGGCTGGTTTCTGCAGTCGGTCTGTGGCAGAGGGACTGAGGAACAGGTCTCTGGGGGTCGAGGAATCATCCAGATAAGGCAGACAGGCAAGAATCCCAGTCCCTGGTGCAATGGGGATCTTAATACTGTCTCGGGTCTGCAGAGAAACTGTGTCTGAGAGACAGAATGGTCCCCTGTGAATCCTTGCAGAGCCAACACTGTAGGTTGGGCTGAAGATAAAGCCTCTCATGGAATGTTCTTGAACTCTAGCTCAAGCCAGACTCTCAGAAACCGTGTGCAGACATTTAGAGGGTCTGTATTGCGAAGGCCTTAGCCACTGTAATGACAGCATCTTTATTTTAATTTTATTTTATTTAGTTTTGCTTTTGGGGGGTCACACCCGGCGATGCACAGGGGTTACTCCTGGCTCTGCACTCAGGAATTACTCCTGGCGGTGCTCGGGGGACCATGTGGGATGCTGGAAATTGAACCTGGGTTGGCCGTGTGCAGGGCAAATGCCCTCCCCGCTGTGCTGTCGTCGCTCCAGCCCATAACGGCATCTTTAAAGTACTCCGTGACTCGGCCGCGCAGAGGGGTCTGATGGGGTTAGATCTCTATCTGGAGCCTCAGAGGCTGTCCAGCTTCATCTAAGAGTCGTGCAGTCAGGGACGGAGATAGGTGGCACAGCTGAGGTCACAAGGGCACGGGCCAGCTCATAAAAGGGCGAACAGTGTCCCTGGGCTCCTGGCTGTAGGGTCCCAGCCAGGCATCAGCCCTAATTTATGGCAGTAAAAGATTTCTAAGATCTTTCCCTTTCTTTTAGCCAGAGGGAACAAAGGAAGGTCAGTCTCTCTTGTGTTTGTTTTTTCTTTTTCTGTTTTTCTTCTATACTGTTAATCATAGGGTTTCCTGCATGACAGAATCTAGCACGTTTCTTCTTGGGCTTCCCCTTTCCTCCACCTTTGTCTGTGTCCCCATCCTAAACCCTCATCTTCCTACTGAAGACCCCTCCTCACTCACTGCCGGTGGGAATGCTGAGCGAGTCAGCCTTTCGTTGGAACACTCCTTAAAAACCCGGGAATTGAGCTTCCACATGACTCAGCAACTCCTCTTCTTGACGTCTCTCCCAAGGGCCCTCAAAATCTATTCAGAAAAGATATTTATATGCTTATGTCCATTGCAGTTTTCTTCACAATTGCCAAAAGCAGGAAGGTCAGTCTTCAGTGACCACTGAGCTAAGATAATGAACTCTAGCTCATTATACACTTTCTGGCACCTCGACAGTGTCTAGTTACCATGGCAACCCACGACAATGGCTAAACAGTGGTTAGGACCTCTGGGTCCTGGGCATTCTTCCCCCATTCGGGGCTGGGAATGGAAGGGAATAGGCAAGGTGGGAAGTCCCCAAACCAAAAAGGGGAGAAACAAAAAAAGACATTTCTCCTGGTACCCCAATACTTCCTGTGTTAGTAGGTGTGACTTTGCGCTTTTCTCTTTTTCTTAAATTAAAACTTTATCTCAGCAAGGTGTAGTTGACTGTCTTCTCTATCTTTTAAATACTCGCTTTAAGTATTTCACACTCTCCATAAACTTCTTTTTTGGGGAAACACAGGAACCTTGAACACTAATCCCCTTCATGCAGTGTTTCAGAGAAATCTTGAATATTCGAGAATATCTACCAATGTGAACCTGCCTGTGCCCGCAGAAGTCCCCACCGTCCAAACCAAGATTCGCAGAGTTTTTCTTTTCTTTTTTTCACTTAATTTCTGCCAGAGGAAATAAAACTGTGCTCACACTTTGATTTTAGCTTGTAAGGTGCATTCTGAACTCCTTGCCTCCAGAGATGGAAGATAATACATTTGTGCTGTTTTAAGTGATCATGTTTCAGGGGATGTGTAGCAGCTTTTGTAGCAATGCAGAGAGGAACCACCCTTCCCGGAAGAGCAAATCCGCAGCTTCTACCCTGGCATCAGGAGCACAATCTGCTGCTATTATCCACAGAGATTTGAAAATAGAAAATGATGTGGAAAAGGAAGTTGGGGAAAGGGTGGGGGTGGTGCTGGTCCATCCTACCCTTCAAACATTTTCCAAATTAAATTGGAGAAAATCTGCTAAAACAAATTTTTCAAATGGGTAATAGCCAATTACGTGAAAATTACCCTAAAGATGCACAGAATATTGTGCATGATGCATTTTACAAATTACATATTTAATTTCATGCATTTAAAAAAACTTTTATGGAAAACTTCTCCTTACCTATGGGGGAAGGAAAATATTTTAAGGCCCAAATTATCCAATTAAACAACTAATTTTCAGATCCCTGTGGTGAAATGCTTGGTTGCAGCGTAAATTAATATTTTTTCTGTTTTTATTCAGCTTCGTGTAGCTGTACATTTCTCCCCACTGTGTTTTCACATGCAGCAAATGGCATTGATTTCTGATCAAATACTTTGGGAATGGAAAACGGTTTGGTGTTTCCATTTTATGAATGCTTATTCCAGTGTGAGTGACTGGAGCCATAGCATAGCTGGTAGGGCGTTTGCCTTGCATGTGGCTGACCCGAGTTCGATTCCTCTGTTCCTCTCGGACAGCCTGGCAAGCTACCAAGAGTATCCCGCCCACACAGCAGAGCCTGGCAAGCTACCCGTGGTGTATTCGATATGCCAAAAACAGTAACAACAGGTCTCACAATGGAGATGTTACTGGTGCTGGCTCGAGCAAATCGATGAACAACAGGACGACAGTGCTACAACAGTACAGTGCTATTCCAGTGTCAGAAATAGCACTCGGGGATTTGAAGTTCCCAGTCTCAACCACAGATCAGTGTTTACAGGGTGAAATGAAGTGTGAATTTTCTTATTGGTTATCGAGTGACAGGTAAGACAAAGGTATGTGTGAGCAAGTGGCAGTAAGGGAAAGCAACTGGGAAAAGCTAAAAAGTGACCCCAAAGTATTACGGTTTGGGGGACACTCTCATTCATAGTCATTCTAGAGATTAGCAAGCCTAATGATATTGGAGATTTTGCCGATTATTTGTGTGTATTTGAAAATGGTGCATTAAGGTGACGGACTATATTGTCTTCAACCCCTTACAGCTCACAATTTTAACCAGAAAATAGAGAAGGCTCCAGCTGTCTTCAATTAGTAATGAGTTTAATGTATAATTCATCATTGAATGATTCTCCTTTTAATTACCATTGCTGATGATTCTCTTTTAGAGGGTCTCCTATTTTAATGTGCACTGCAGCCTTGCCTTAGGAGCTTGTTTAACTAGTTCTGACTGGATATATTAGGGGTGAGGCTGGGGGAATCTTAATTTTAATAAGTCCCTTAGGTAGTTTTGTGATTAGTGACCTATGACATGCCCCTGAGCCAGAACCAGACTCTCAGTCCCCACTGCACACCCATTCTCCTGAAGCCTGCCTCAACGTTAGGGTATGAAGCCTGCTGAATCCTACATAGTGTGGGGTCCCCAAGCCAGCAGCAATGACGGGACCCAGGAGTTTGGGAGAGATGTCAACCTCACCCCCAGCAGGTCTACAAGGTCAGAATCTGCATTTTAATAGGACTCTGGAGCAGGGGCAGAAGGTGGGGTGGGATAATGCCAAACGTCATTTAAGGTAGAGAATCACTGTCCTCCTGGAAGCTTTCAGCCTCCACAGTAAGGGGCAGCATTAGCGAAGCGACTCTAAGGAGCTCTGAAAAATCACCCTGGCTCCACTTCAGACCCTCTGACCCTTCTGTGATACAGGGCCAGGAAATAGCTTTTAAAACAAATACAAAGGTGACTCTGATACACAGCACAGCTAGGAACAAGTGCTCAAGAGGGTTTGCCTGGCCACCGAGAACCTTTGAGATGATAAAAATCACACTGGATCACTCTCGCATCTCACTTTTGCTTTGTGGTGTGACAGGCTGGGATTCAGAGCAGATACTTTTTATTACCTTGTATAGCCTTTGTTCTTTTGCACTGCCTTATCCGAGCTGTCACACTGGGGGAGCTCAAAGAAGTCAGTGTGTTTTCATTTCTGTCCCGTGTCCTCGGGGGATGGCTGATTTATCCCCAAGTTCTCCTGCCTTAAAGGTTTTTTTTTCAGTTGAAGGCTGTGCTAGTGTAGGTCAGCCAATTCATAATTCACTCAGACTGCGAAAGGACTCGGAGGGCCTCATTTTCCTCAGGAATTGAGCTGTAGTTTGTTAAAGCTGTCAGCCCTCATGGAGACAGTGGTCCCCATCACTAGGAATAAATAATAAAACTGCATTAAAGGCTCAGATAGACATGGGTCTTTAATTCGTCGACTTTACTAGGTATTAAAGTAACTTGCAAGATGAGCTGATACGATTTTTAAGTCAGTCGATGGTGAGGCAGACAAGTTGCTGAAGGTATTTGAGTGTATAACTGAAAGGATCTGTATGTTATAGATTGAGTTCAGAACATCCTTAAAGACATATCAACTGGGCCTCTTGTGGTAGAGTCAGAATCAATCTAGAGTGGTCTGCTGTGCAATTACTCTTCTGTGGCCAATGTCTTCCAGCCTTGTTCCTTTTTCTGAATCCAGAGAGAGGTAAAAGAAGCCAGTATTGGGGCTGGAGCGATAGTACAGTGGGTAGGGCATTTGCCTTGCACATGGCCGACCCGGGTTTGAACCCCGGCATCCCATACGAACCCCCAAGCACTGCCAGGAGTAATTCCTGAGTGCAGAGCCAGGAGTAACCCCTGAGTATCACTGGGTGTGGCCCCAAAAGCAAACAAAAAAATAAAAAGAAGCAAGGATTGGTTGCTGAAGGAATTTTGGCAATTTGGGGAAGAGGTCCTTGGGAATTTCTCTGGTGTTCTTTGTATTGAATTCAGATGTCAGTTAAGCAGCATCAAAGCTATCCTCTGGCATGTCAGTCAACATAGGGACATAGAATCATGAGACTCAGGGGCCATATTTTCCTTTTGCCGCTTGATTTCTACATCTCGGAGAAGGCCCTGCTCCTTTCTCCTGGGCCCCTTGCTGTCCTATGGGTGCCTCACTGCCCAGCCCCGTTATCTGCGTTTTGAAATGAGTCCATGCTCAACTGAAATGTTTCGCTTTCCATGACAATACATTTTTGGACTGAGGATCCTATTCATATTATTCTGAACCAATCTCTATTTTTTCCCCTACTCTTCTCTTCTTTGCCTCTGTCCAAAATCTTATTTTACCACTTAGGGTCGAGAGGACGCTCATATCATGCTGAAAGTTTGAGGCCAATGTACCCCCCGGCAGATGGTGCCTTCCCAAAGAAGAAGGTTTAATCTGATAAGTGAGAGTATGGCAATCATTATGGCATCTTGTCGCATAGAGGATCCTTTTTACCTTGAAAATTAGAAGTTCTCAGCAGGCAGTGCTCTTCTCTAAGGCCTTTAAGTGAAGATAAGATAAGAGGGAGGCAATTGAGTAAGCATTTCGCCCACGGTTGCTGTCAGGTGGTAAGAGGGACAGAGCAATGCAGAGTCGTTATGGAGCAGGTCCTTGGTTGCTATGTTGAGGTGACCATGTGTCATCACTTAGCCTGAAAGGAGAAACACAGGGCTGGGGAGGAGGCTGCGAGAAGATGGGGGAAGGAACTAACATCAGGACGTGCCACCTGAGTTCAGGACCAAGGACAGGTCAGAGACTCTCCCTCAATGAACTGTCACCAAGGACTCTTCAAAGGGGTAGTAAGCGTCCCACACGTCTTAGTGACACTGTAAGATAACTCATCATTTCATCCCCACAGAGAAGTGCCTGAGTTTCCTGAAGCAGTGACTCAGCAGATCCTACCGGGAAATCTTCTCGTCTCAGTCACTCAGACGGTGATTGTGTCGCATTACAGTCATTTTTATCAAGGGCTGAAGGAGCTGTATGACACTTTGTGCTAACTTCCCTCTGACTTAGCCCTATGTGGCCACTTTGGGAGCAAAAGAACAAAGAGGAACAAAAGGAGAATCTCGCCATCTTCCAATTTAGCAGTCGGCCGTCTAGGCCCGTGTGTGTGGAACAGACAGAGAAATGAGTGATTTCCTCAAGATACAGCAGTGCAGTCCTCTCTGCAGTCTCCGTGAGGGACCTTCTGCTCGCCGCTGGGACTTCCTTGAGCCTTCTTGGGAAATGGTCTCATCCACTGCTCCCTGGACATGACAACTTCCCAGGGGCCCACTCCAGTGATTCCATTTCCTCACAGAAAGAACCCCAAGGGGTTTTCACCCTTCGAAGATCAACACTGGGTCTCCAGCCCTATTAAGGACCTGGGCGTTCTGTGCTGAGGAGGCCAGCCCATCAGGAAATGTGGCTCAGTGGAAGGGGAAGGCTGAGGAGGCCGACCCCGGAGTCTGTGTGTTTCATCCCACAGGTGAGGGTGGGGCAAACTCAGATGATACTCAGAGTGGTAGGGCTTTCTGTTCACTGCAGGACCCCTGTGCAGAACCAGAACTGGAGCTAGTGACCCGCCGGGAAGAGGTGCTGATGCATTGCTACCTGGGAGAGCATCTGGATGATGTAAGTGAAAGTCCACTTACGTGAAAGCCCTCCATGGAAGCTCTCCTGAATCTACCCTCTTTTCTCTCACACCAGTGCCACTAGCATTAACTCCCTTTTACCAGAAGAGCTTCCTAGATAGAACCTTACTCCCTCCCTTCCTTCTTCCATCCCACTCAATATACACTTAGTATACTATTTAGTGGACTGGAGTGATAGCACAGCGGGTAGGGCATTTGCCTTGCATGCAGCCGACCCAGGTTCAATTCCTCCGTCCCTCTCGGAGAGCCTGGCAAGCTACTAAGAGTATCCCGCCCGCACGGCAGACCTGGCAAACTACCCGTGGTGTATTTGATATGCCAAAAACAGTAACAACAAGTCTCATAATGGAGATGTTCCTGGTGCCTGCTCGAGCAAATCAGTGAACAACAGGACAACAGTGCTACAGTGCACACTATTTAGTATACGTTTAGCTTTTAATATGCATTTAGCAGAACTATGACAGATATGCAGATGTCAGGGAATGATGTCCCTGATGAAAATCGTTCTTTTCATCCCATCATTCTTCCTAAGTCTTTTAACAAGGTCCTCTAAGTCCTGAATAACCTCGTGTCTTTTTCTGTATTAATCTTTTCTCCTGTCACACTGTCCCTCATCTCCCACTTGTGGGATTTTGCTGTTATTATTTCTCAGGCCCAGTCTATAGGGCTGTTACAACCTGCCATCTTAGTTGGTCGAAGTTTGGGAGTTTGCCTTTCTCGATGCCATTTCTTCCAGGTGGGTCTTCCTGTCCTTTTGCACTGTCTCTGGATTGATTCCATGTTTCTTTGACTGAGCTGTGGGATAGTTGACTCAGGCACTCAAGAGTTATTTGTGCCCATTGCAGGAGGGGCCTTGTGGCTGCTGAAAGTTTTAAAACCACAACATACCCTGAGTCAGGTGCCAACAGCACCCTGACCAATAGATCATATAGAAATCCAGACTCCCCCAGGTCTCTCTGGTACTGTCTCTGCAGAAGTCTTACTCCAGATTGCTCCTAGAATCATCAATCTTTGGTAATTCATCAGTGAGAATTTGCCAGTGTTAATCCCTGGTCATTATCGATGTTAACTCAGTTGTTAACAAGTATTAGCTGTTAGGAAAAAGAACAAATTAACAGCAATCCTGTCTCTTTCCTTGAGATTGGCTCTGAACATGATTTTGTCTTGTTTAAAATTTTATTTTTATACCTTTGCATAAAATAGACATTCAAAAATATTTTCCAAGTTGAATTAGGCATAAACATGTTTAGAGAGAGATAACACCAGGGCATGAATTTGTCCGTCCCGTCACCCCTGAGTGAGGGGTAAAAGCACACTCCCCTTACATTTCACCCACAGTTCAGTTGAGGTTCCAGATATTTCAAGATTCACTGTAGGTCATGTAGACTAGAATACTTATTTCTAACGTAAACTAGAAAGAAAGATTTCTGCTCCCCAAGTTTTCTTTCCTCTATTGTTCATTGCCACTCAACTGCAGTGTCCATTTCTAGTATTCTAATTTGACTGCTTAGACTCTGAAAACTCTCTCTGTCATATGCTAATTAGAGAACATTCTTTGATTTCTAAAATCAGGCTTAACAGTAAAGGTTGAATTTAAATTCGGTTTACTGAAAGTGCCGCTTTAGGGAGTGTGAGCTAGATTCTCAGGATGATTTGCACACCTTATACCCTCTCCCAGGAGACCCCCAACTCAGAGTCTGGTCTCTGCTCTTCACTTATGTTTCACTCAGATATGTTCCCTGTTAATTCATTTTTTTTGACTTTGATGAAAGTCTTCTTTTGAAGAAAAAAAGAACACTTGAATGAAATATATTTGGATGTGATTCCTCCAGGGAATACTCTAACAAATCCTTCAAGACCCAAGCATCATCTTTTGTTGATCTCTAAAAGTAAAATGTAATTCTTCCTTTGTAACTCTGACTCATTTGTTTAATAGGAACATGCATGCAGGGTGAGAGGTGAGACTTGGATCTGAGACTTGAGTACAGATTAATCAAAATTAATCTATTTTGTTGAAGTAGATTAATTCTATATTTTATAAAGGAAAGAAAAAGTATTTGGTGGGCCAGGTTTAGGAACATAAGTATGCCTTAGGTATTCTCTTTCATTTCCTTTTTGAGAAAATATGCCATTGTGGGGAATTTGGAAAATACCTATTACAGGCACGATCTTATATTCTCCGGGATAGTTTCGTGATCTATGGAGCTATTGAGTTAAATGAGAATGGCTAGAAAACCTGCTGAAGCTTGACCAGTAATTGTGGATTAGAGTTAATGGGAACTTGCCGGAAGGTGGCTGTTGATAGTCTTAATGATTTTTGGAAAGCATTGCATAGGCTTCTGAAGGATCCTTTAAATATCTCAGTTTCTCTGTTCTATTCCTTATAAAACAAGGGGTTTTATAAAGATGAAGAAAATCTGTATTTTATGGGTTTGTATGGACACTTTACAGTTTTCCAAGTGCTCTTATATTTTTTTCTCTTCTAAGAGAAATATAGGGCTCCTTGCAGCTTTGAAATTCTACTGCTTTATGTTTTATTGATTCTTTTGAATACTTGGAGGTTTTCTTTTATTTGAAACTGACATCTTGAATAGTTTCAGTGTAACATGACATTCTAACTCCTTGCTTTCTAAGAGGTTACCTAGACTATGATCATGAACTCTGTTAATGAATAATCACTTAATTAATAAGGAACATAAGCACATCTATGAGATGCAATTCAAAAGAATTATCAACTCACTGCAAATAGCCAGAGTCCAAAATAGGTGAAGATGGCAAAATTATAGCACAGAGTTCTAAGTATTTTTGAAGTTTCCTTTAAAATTTCCAAAAGATTTCTGAGGGCTCATTTTTTCTGGAGTCAAAGAGCTAGAATAGCGGGTAAGGCATTTCTCTTGCATGTCACAGACACAAGTTCAATCCCTGGTACCCCAAATAGGTTCCCTGAGCCTGCCAGAGTGATCCTTGAGTTCAGAGCCAGAAGTATGCCTTGAGTACAGCTGAGAGTGACCAAAAAATAAACAAAAAATTCTATAAGATTAAAATACAGCTCTTGAATGCAGGAATCAGGTTTCAGATTGTCATCATGGTCACTATGGTAGGCAACCCAGAGACAGGGAGGCGGGCACACCGGTGGGCTCAGGGACAATTCCTGGCAGCCTCAGGAATCTGTGTGGGTTCTGAGGACCTAACCTGGGTCTGTCACACAAAGGCAAGTGCCTTACCTGCTGTAACATCTCTCACCCTCCCTAGACTTGAGTTTTTAGTTTCAATTAGTTAATAAAAGTAATGGACATTGACAGTAGACACTTTAAATGTTTTTATTTATTTATTTATTTATTATTTAAAAATATTTATTATTTATTTATATATAAATAATAATATTTACTATTTATTATTATTTTATAATTTATTATTAATTATATAATAATTAAATATAATTATATTTAATTATTATTTTTAAGACACTTTAAATGTTTTTATTTATTTATTATTTTTTTCTTATTTCTCTATCACTAGTTTGAGATTATTACCGCATGAAATAAATGCATAAATAAGCTGAAGCAGTGTAATTTTGCTTATGGCTTAAAGGAAAGAGAGTAACTCTGAAGCATTTGTTGGGGGTTTGAGGTAGGGTAGACAGGAGTCTGTTCTGCAGGGATTCCAACTTCCAATCATTTCTTGTATAGATTTGTAGTTAAGGAGATATCCAAGAAAAACTAGCTATGTTTAGCATGAATACAACCCTTTTCTCTAGAAATTAGACATTCACCCTCTCCACTTTCATGACAGTATATTCAGTAAGAAAGTTAATAAGACAACCTTTGTTGAATGTTTGCTATATTCAGGTGCGATCTACAGGGCATCCACATGACCCAAACCAGAGACTACAGATTCAGTGGAATCATATTCTTTCCACTATGGGATTGGATGAGCCTAGGTGGATTGAAACATAATGATTATATGCCACTTCTGTTTCTACCTACAAGTCTAACTTTGGTGGGGGAGGATGCCCAATCAGAACTCAGGGCACCTGGAAAGAGGAATTTCTGGCATTACAAGGCCAATCAGGTTAGAAGTTCTTCAGAGCTTGGGTCAAAGGCTGTGGTCCTGCATCTGTGTTGCTGGAGACCCTCAAGGATGCACCCAGCAATGCAAGGAGTAGGGGTACACAGGGTCATGCCTCAGGGATCCCCAGGACTGCACCCAGCAATGTTCGGGAGGCCATCTGGTGCTGGCTGTCACATACCAGGTTGAGTACATGCCTGGAACTATCATATTTCAAACGGGGTCTTGTGGACTGGAGATGCTCTTATCAGACCATCTTGAAGAAAGAAAAGAATAGCATCTTGAGAGATGTTTTCAGAGTTGAGCTTCAGTCTCACTCATGCTGGCTTCCACATCGAGGACCAAAGTCCCTGGACAATGAATAGCCCATTGTGGTGAAAAGCAGAAGGCTTGGGAAACAATAACCCACCTTAGGGTAGGAGAGGGAGAGAAACCCCTCTGTTCTGCAAGGTTCTTGGCCAAGCCCTTTCTATAATAAAAGTACTTCAAGGAGGAAAAAACACACATTTGGGATGATGTTTGCATACCTATAGACAAAAGTTACCTGCAAAGACTGAGACTCAAAAATGTGACCAAAGGTGAAGCTTTTAGACCTTTTAGATTATGAGACAGTATGTTTGTAAAGAAAATGCGGCAAAGAAATGAACAGAAATTTTCTCAAAGAATAAATCCGAATGGTCAAAAGGCACATGAAAAAATGCTCTGCATCATTAATAATCAGGGAGATGCAGATCAAAACAACAATGAGATATCATCTCACACCACAGAAACTTTGCTACATCCCAAAGAACAAAAGCAACTGGTGTTGGCACGGATGTGGGGAGAAAGGGACTCTTCTTCTCTGCTGGTGGGAATGCTGACTGGTCCAACCCTTTTGGAAAACAGTATCAACAATCCTCAAAAAAGAAGAAATTGAGCTCCCATTTGACTCAGCAATACCACTTTTGGGAATATATCCTGGAGATACAAAAATATATAGTAGAAATGACATTTGTGCTTGTATGTTCATTGCAGCACTGTTTACAATAGCCAGAATTTGGAAAAGACCAGAGTATCCGAAAACAGATGACTGGTTAAAGAAACTTTGGTACATCTACACAATGGAATACTATGCAGCTGTTAGAAAAGATGAAGTCATGAAATTTGCATGTGAGTGGATCAACATGGAAAGTATCATGTTAAGTGAAACGAGTCAGAAAGAGAGGGACAGACATAGAAAGATTGTACTCATCTGTGGAATATAAAGAAACAGAATGGTAGACCTACACCCAAGAGTAGGAGAGGTGAATACCAGGAGGATTGCTCCACGGCTTGAAAGCAGGACTTACATGCAGGGGGAAAAGGCAGCTCAGACAGAGAAGGGAATACCAAGCATGGGGTGCTTGGAGGGCCCACTCCAGAGGGGAGATGCGTGCTGAAAGCAGACTACAGACTGAACGATGGCCACTCAATACCTCTATTGCAAACCACAACACCCATAAGGAGAGATAGCAAAAAGGGAATGCCCTGCCATAGAGGCAGGATGGGGTAGAGGGGGTAGAGGGGGACGGGGTGGGAGTGGTGAGAGGGATACTGGGGACATTGGTGGTGGAGAATGGGCACTGGTGAAGAGATGGGTACTCGATCATTGTATAACTGAAATGTAAGCATGCAAGTTTATAAGTCTGTAACTTTACCCCACGGTGATTCATCAAAAACATAAAAATTAAAATTAAATTAAAAAAAGAATTGGCTAGAAAAGAATAAAAGGGTTTTACCTAGAAGTCATTGTAGCTGGTAAAGAAGTCACAAGACTTGTTAATGTGGGTATCTTGGCCCTAATTCCCTGTCCCTGGTGCTAAAAGTGCATCTGTGCGCTATGCTTTCTCTTTCTTTCTTTCTTTCTTTCTTTCTTTCTTTCTTTCTTTCTTTCTTTCTTTCTTTCTTTCTTTCTTTCTTTCTTTCTTTCTTTCTTTCTTTCTTTCTTTCTTTCTTTCTTTCTTTCTTTCTTTCTTTCTTTCTTTCTTTCTTTCTTTCTTTCTTTCTTTCTTTCTTTCTTTCTTTCTTTCTTTCTTTCTTTCTTTCTTTCTTTCTAAAACTTAATTGAATCACTGTGATATAGTTACAAGCTTTCATGTTTGGGTTACAATCACACAATGGTCAAACACCCATCCCTCCACCAGTGCACATTCCCCACCACCAATATCCCTGGTATACCCCCGCCCCTTTCCCACCCTCCCCCTGCCTCCATGGCAGACAATATTCCCCATCCCATACTCTCTCTCTACTTTGGGGCATTATGGCTTGCAACACAGACACTGAGAGGTCATCATGTTTGGTCCATTATCTACTTTCGGCACACATCTCCCATCCCAACTGATTCCTCCAGCCATCATTTTCCTAGTGATCCCTTCTCTATTCCATCTGCCTTCTCCCCTCCGCTCATGAAGCAGGCTTCCAGCTATGGGACAATCCTCCTGGCCCTTGTATCTACTGTCCCTGCTTTGCTTAGTTTCTCAAAACAAACAAATAAACAAAGAAAACCAACTTTGAGTCTAGTAGTTTTGAACCCACTAGGGAATCCCTCCCTTTGTCTCCAGAACAAGCAAGGCTCTCCAGTGTTCACTGCATTCTCCACAGCTGTCTCCACCCTCAGGGTTGTCTGAATTCCATTGGTTCTGCAAGGTCTTCATTTTAGTTGTTTCCCAGAGAACTCCTGTCGTGGCAGATGTCTTTTGTGAGTTTTTTCTGCCTAAGGGTCTCACAGTTCCTGAGGCACCACAGGTGCAGGTCATCTGTGCCCAGTCCCTGTTCCCCATGCTTTGTTAATGATCACAGGTGAACATATGAAGCCATGCATGTTTCTTACTTAGTGAGACCCGGATGCCGGGTATTCTCATGACTAATGTCGGGAAAGCAGGGGGCCAAGAAGGCAGGCCATACTATGCACACCCATGTAAAGCTCTACCCCGGTGAAATACGACTCTGCCAATTAATGCAGAAAATCTGACCAAGCCTAAAATCCTTGGTGTGAGGAAGTGCAGTCTGCTCTCTCTGATGGTAATAACATGAAGTTGCACAGCAAGTGCAACTTGCTGGTCTGCAATTTCTATACTCTGTGTGTCTGTCTGAGTGACTTTTGTGGTAGGAAAGCATTTCTCTTGTTGTAGAAGAATTATTTGCTGTAGCACTTCCCTGGTAGTTCCCAAATAAATGTTTACGGATCATTTGGGTTGCAGGATAGAGATGGAAAAAATTCTTTTCCATGTCAAACTTTTCTGAAATGGTCAGATAGCGAATGAACCAAGCTACGTGCGCCGTGTATATTTCACCAGTCACTCTCTTCTCTATTTACACACTCTGAGCATTACTGCTTGGGGAATACTGAATCTGTGAAATCACTTGGGTGCAATTCGGTAGTTGGGATCTAAGCCTGATGATTTTGCAAATACTGGAGTTAGTTAAATAACTGGTGGAATTGAGTAGCTGGTTTCTTTTATAATGCACAGGATGCCATGAAATAACAGGTGAACGATCTTTCACAGGCACACAGACCTTTCTGTCTCCTTCCAACTCTGCCAGGACACATCATCTGTAATGAATGACCAACAAATGTTCCCATCTCCCTAAAAGCCTCTTGCACGATCACATTAAAAAGAAATTAGCCTAAAAGTGTTATCATGTTAAATTCTGACCTTTTGAGGGAAGGCCACCTGCCACAGGGGCTCAGGCACCAGGCACGTTCCTGGTTACCCCAAATTTGGCATGAACCATTGCCTGAGTGGTTCATGGGCATTGTCATATCTTGCAGTATTTTTGTCTCACTTATTTTAACTAAGGAGAAATTAAAACTCAGAGAACTCAGTCATAATCTCACACAGGGACCAAAAATAAAAAAATGGCACCCTGTTAATTTCTTTATCACTGTTGGCTAATTCTAGCAAAAACGATGGATTAGACAAAGTTTATCCATCCGTCCCTGGAGCAAGGTGCACGAAAGATCAGTAAGGCAGCAGTTTTTGTGTGAAAAAATTTAGGTTTAATCTGGATAAGTGGAAGCCAAGCTTGAGCCTTGGGGTGCAGGGGAAGTCCAAGTTTCCTCCTGCTAAACATCTTGGGGTTTCATATTCAAGACTGAAACTTACACTAAGATTAAAAAAAAGGAAGACAAATGAGCTTCTCTATGTGGGTCACAAGTTGAATTAAGCAGGCATTATTTTAATTTTCCTTTCCAACAAATGTTTCCTCCTCTTTTCATATAGAGCATAAAAATATAATGCCAGAACAGGTTGTTTTGTTTCACTTAATAACTGCTGAGCTTTTGAAGCAAAATAAAATATGAAAGTGATTCTTCATTTCATTTTATTGTTGAAAAAGCAGGAATGAAGAATTTCCCTGATGCTATTAATGAGAGAAAAAATGTTGCACAAAGAGACTCAAAAAGTGAAGAGAAAGAGACTTTCTTGGTTATCTGAAATTCTGTTGAAGTCCAAAGAAAAATAAGGTTGTGTTTAGGATAAAAAATAAAACTTTCCTCATATGGTTATTTCAAATTTTCAGGTTATTCTACTCATTGTTCTATTCAGGCCTTCATATTACCCACAAAACATCTGAGACAGCAGTGGCCCAATTGTGTCTAACTCTAAGCAATCCCCTATTTAAATAGGAACAAAGTGAGTCTAAATGACTCAAAGAAACTCACCAGTTTCCATCTTTGCACTTCAACAACAATGATGAGATGTCTGACACACACACACACATACACACACATGTATATAAAGTAAACATAATATACATATTAAATATATTTAAATATATCATGAAACGATCATGAAAATCCCATTAATCACCGATTTCTCGATTTCTCAGGTGGGCTCAGTAACCTCTCACTTCCTCCTTTCCCTGAGAACTTAGAAGTCTATCTCTACTCAGTCCTCCCAATGATGTCTCACTGGGGGCTCTTTCAGGGTCAGGGGAATGAGATCCAGCTTGTTACTGGCTTTAGCATATGAATACACCATGGGAAGCTTGCAAGGCTGTCCCATGTGGGCACAAAACTCTCAGAAGCTTGCCAGTTTCTCCCAGAGGCCGCGCGCTTCTGAGAGCTTGCTTTTAAGTCTCTCTCTGGATGTTGGCCGTTGATAGGATTACACACACCTGTGTTCCTCTGCCGGTACCTTCATACGTGAGGCCTGTCCGAATGTGTGGAGAGGGGCCTCGAGTATGGCTGTAGTTAGGTTCCGGTGGTCTTCGGCCTCCGGGAGCTCTGCTCGGGGTGGGGAGGGAAGCTGGAGCCATCCCCTCTGAGGGGCCCCGGGGAAGACAGCCAGGCGTGCGGGCAAGAGACTCTCTGCCATTTATATATATTTAAATATATATAAATAAATATATATAGTATCCCTTTTAGAGAAGGAACTGTCTAATGGGGAAATCATCACTAAATCATCACTACCACTACCATTTTCGGAGCTCCTCGGAAATGTGTGTTTGATGTTAAATACCCACTTTCCTTCAACAATATTTTCTCCTTTAAAAATGGTTTTTCAGAAACACTCTTTGAGAGGTAAAACGTCATCCTTTGAAAGGGCTGTGTGCTCAGGATAAAGGGCTGCCTGCTGCAGTCATAACAGACCAGGGACACTTAGGAAAGGGGACAAAAGTGACTCAGCAGGAAGCAGATCCTTGAAGGCAGCAATTTGGAGCTTGCAGGCTTAGGTGGAGGCTGGATGGACTATTTATCCTCAAGGAGCCCCGAGCACGCGCTGTGCTGAAGAAGCCATTTCCCTATTTTAGCAAACATCAGTTTTTTCCTCAAGCACTCAGTTAAATAGATCACTTACCCTACATGAATATTTGGAACGGCAAACTGGCTATTATGTAGGACCTTTAACGTTTTAATGAAAAAATACCAGCCTTTGTCCCCTCTCGAAGCCACAGGACAGGGTGGTGAATACTCTCTGCCAATCAAGGGATGGAGTGGCAGAGCTTCATGGAGGAGGGACTAGCGTTCAATCACTTCAATCACGGTTTGGGTCTTTTGTGTCTTACCCACATTAAGATACTTTGCCCATGCTTCCTAGACACCCTAGTCAAACTTGTCTCTCATTCAAAATCCATTAAGTCACAGACGCTGAGGCAGATTGGAAATCCTATCTGATTTCTGAAGAGGGACAGACCCCTCTTTTTGGGGGGCAGGGGAGGGGCTCCACCTTCGGCCTGAAATCTCACCAGTTTCAGCAGGAAGCAGCTGGGTCATGTCTTCACCTGGCTTCTCCTGCCACAGCTGGAGCCTTTTGCTGAAGAGATGGGAATGACAGTGAGAAAGGGGAACTGGAGCCTGTGAGGCCAGAGGAGGAATAGGACACTAAAGGAAGGCAGCCATCAGAATGGAATGTCCCAGGGTGGCCTTGGTAGTGCCTGCTCCCTGGCTGGCACCAGAAGGGAATCTCAGCACCTTCTCCCCTGTTTCAACGGCCAGCATGGAAACATAAAGCTGCTCGCCCACTCCCCTCTGTTAAAAGGTATAGCAGGAAAGCATCACCCTTCCCTGGACTCCTCCTTCAGGAGACTCCTGCCTTCTTTCTGCCTCCTTTCCCTTCACTTAAATGTAGTCTTTTCTGAATCCAGCCCCTCGATCTCCAGTTCTTTGCTTTCAGTCTTGACTGCGTGAGCACAAGATCCTGAGTGCCTGCACTTGCTATAACCTTAAGGTATTGTGAAATCAAACTTGTGAAAATAGCAGGAGGTGGGAGTGACTGGGGGTTGTTATGGGAGGGGGTGTTAGGAGAGAAATGGGTTAGGTGCCAACGTGGAACAAGTGTTAGATCCCATAGATTACGTAACAGGCAGTGTGGGGTTAGAGGCAGCAGTATTGCTTTACAGTCACCAGGTTGGCTAGGAGGCTAGAATGGAAATCATAAGAACTTTTGGTAGTATTGTCTTCTTAATTCTGAGACCAACGAGCGCTGTCAATTCAGGATATGATTATTGAGGGAAATAAAAAGAAAGATCTTGAGCAATAGCATGACATCAGGGGCAGGACTGAAAGATGTAATTGGGGGAGTCTCTTTCCCTGGAGATCAGCCTGGAGGAGGTGTCTTCAACAGGAGAAGAGGCAACCAGGACATCAGCGGACAAAGGCAAGGAAACGTCCTGAGCTGCTGGACCTGAGAAGGAGCCAACAGTGGGAAAAGCTTCCTGCACTCATTTTTGGAATATAAAGTAACAGAATGGGAGACTAACCCAAGGATAGTAGATAAAAGGGCCAGGAGGATCGCTCCACGGCTTGGAAGCCGGCCTCACATGCTGGTGGAAAGGCAACTGGGATAGAGAAGGGACCACTAGGTGAATGATGCTTGGAGGGCTCGCTCGGGATGGGACATGCGTGCTGAAAGTAGACCATGGACCAAACATGGTGACCGTTTAGTACTTGTACTGCAACTCATAACACCCCAAAGGAGAGTGAGTAAAAGGGAATGTGCCTGACACAGAGGTGGGGGTGGGGTGGGGTGGAGTGGGGTGAGGGTGGCGGGAGGGACACTGGGAACATTGGTGGTGGAGAACGGTCGCTGGTGGAGACGTGGGTACTAGATCATCGTATGACTGAAACGTAATCCAGACAGTCTGTAAGTCTGTAACTCACAGTGATTCATTATTTAAAAAATAAATAAAAATAAAAGGCGAAAGAAAAAAAAAAGCTTCTCACATGGAAGATAAGTTCCTGAAGCTGAGCTTAGCTGAAGACTCATACCCTGCGTCTGGGGTGGCTTCCAGGCCCAGCTTAGAACTTGATGATGAGAATAAGTTCAGAGGATTTCTTTCCAGGCCACGGAATTAGATCTTCTTAAAATCCTTTTCCAAACATCCTCTCTTTGTTTCACTCAAGGACCTCCACTTAGATCAAGCACATAGTGGGCCGCGTTTAGAACCGCTGCACTCAGAAGGAACACTCAAGGCCCAGTCCTTCAGATTGGACGGCCTCAGAGACTCCAGCACCCTCCTTCCTGGCCCTGTTCTCGATTTATCACTGGTGAATTTTTCTTGGCTACTGACGGCCTTCACTCTTCCTACTTCACTCATCGGCTAGTAGCCTTTTTCTATTCCTATTCAATCCATTTCCCAAATTCTGCTTAAATCCAACCCTTTCATTGTATTTTCCATCGGAATTAGTAACTTTCTTCTCTGTGTTCATCAGGCAATTGGTACTTTTCATTTTGAAATGTAAAATTTTTTGCCTTGAGTCAGATTTCTTGTACCGATATTCTCCCTGTACCACAAACTCCTAAAAGCAAGAGCCATATCCTGTCCATTCTCATAAACATCTGACTATTTTGCATATATGTTTTCATATTTGAATAGCCTGATAGGCAATGTAAAGTATGATTTCATCCCAGAGAATACCACCTCCTAGTAGATTTTTTGAAAGATGCAATGCCCTTGTCAGCTTAAGCACTGTTTCCCAACCTTTTCTCAGCACTGTCCCTCCCGACCTTGTTCCCTTCCTGGGGCCTTCCAGTCTACTGATTGGTCCCCTAATCTCATACTTCATACTCCTCATTTGTGTGATTTTCACTTGTGAACCGTCCCCCAGCCCCCCTACCAACTTGAGATACCCGTAGGGTCCCTACTGGAGAAAGGCTGATCTAAAGCACTAAGTTCCAATCAAACTTCTAGATAGTAGGACATAGATTCTTCTAGAGCCTTTGTCTGGTGCTCTGCAGACCCTAGCATAGAAGCTCCTTTGCACAGTGATTCTGACTATGACATGTGGCATACTTGGAACATCAATATTCCCTGGCACAAGCATTCTTTTGATTTATTCCACCTCACTAGTGAGAAGCACGTAGCTCGGTCAGTGCACAGGCTCCCTGAATGACTGATCAGCTGCAGAGTAATTCCAAGTCGCACCACAAACAACTTCCTCTGGGAACTTTCTAGCAGCGCTGATATGCTCTTTCATTTGTCTGTATTAACAAAAATGCATGGGTACGGCCACAGCACAGCCCTTCATTGTCGCACTGGGGATCTGCGTACCAGTATACACACCTGGCTCTGGGCCAGTGAGCTGTGAGGATTGGGTATTGCTGTCTTTCTTTTTATTTGTTTATTTAGTTAATTAACTGAACTTCTTCCACTGGATGCCCCACACTGGGTTAGGGCTTTGAGATGTCAGTAAATGGGGAGTAACAGGGGTGCTGGGTCTTTCCACATAAGGACTAACAGAAGAGCGAACTTAGGGGCTGTGTGGAAGTCACACAATTCCTATACAGACAAGCAAATAAAGAAGAGAGAAAAAAAAAGAAAAATGGTCACTTTAGTCAACTGCACACAAATTTTAACATCAGGGTTTCTACTCATCATTGTCCATCCACCCACCCCCATATTTCTCACACATTCTGTAAGTCTATGCACTAACTTGATGCACTTTATATCCTATTAGCATAAATCCACCATGTTTTAATGTTTTATATCTTGCCTGGGGTCAAAGGGTATTTCCCCCCTACTAAAGACAGGTCCATGTTTTAGCACACGTGGATGTGAGCGCACTTTGAATTCATTGCACTAAGGCTGCTACGGAATAGAATCTTCACTTCAGGGACGAATAGAATCTTCACTTCAGGGACGTCCATCCTCGAGATGAGATGGTCCTGGGTTAGGTTAGGGGTAGAGTTCTGAATCTCAGTGTCCGTAGATAAAAAGGGGAGAAGAAGCAGAGAAGAGATGACCATGGTAAGTAGGAGGCAGCTATCGTCAGGGTTCTTGAAAAGTAGATGCCTTCAGAGGACACTGAACACGGGGCTGGAGAGTTGGGCCCCTCTGTAGGGGTGCAGCCCTGCTGATCCCTGGAGCTCCCTGCCCCCCAACTTCCTGCCCCCAAACTTGAGGGAAACTACTTTTACTGCATTAACTTCTTGTAATAGACACTGTGATCCTACTGCTTGTCATTGACCTCTGATCTTGTCCACAAAAGATTTCATCCCACCAGGGCATTATTTATAGTATCTGACATGTGTTCTTGCTTTAATTTAACCAAGATATAAACCTATTCTATTAGCCTGATGCTTATTGATAATATCCTTTACTGATTGTACTGATGACTCCACTTAATTTAATACTCCTTAGTCGACATTTTAAATGCGTTATCTATGTCATCCGGTGGAACACTTTCTGGATGAAATTAGTTCTAAAGTGGAAGAAAGGACAAAAGCTCAAAGGCGAGGGGACTTCCACATTCTCACTCACAGCAAATTCTGGAGGCTTGACTTAAGCTTATTTATTTATTTTTTTGTCTTCAGAGCCCGTGCCCTTTATATGTCAGAATAATTCACATTAAGGCAGGGATGAATGATAGACTCAAATGAATGGTCTTGTAGCTAAAATGCAAAGCATTCCTCATAAATCCTGTTTCATGGGGTCCCAGAACAGAAACCAAATGTTCAGGCAAAGGCAAGGCCTGGAGTTCACTCCTAGAACTTTCTCTATTTTACTTATTCAGTTTCATTTTTGAATTCCCTTTTTGGTGTAAATATTGTTTCCTTCATTGATCTTTTATTCTTTTGGAGACACAATTTCCATCCCTCTATGTCTCTTCTAGCAAGTCCACAGTTCTACAAATGTCCTATCAATTGCAGATAAAGTCCACTTTCTTGTAAAAGACACTTTGATCTTACTGCTAATGTGTGATAATTCCATATTTTCTTTGAGTATTAAAATGATGGGTCCTGCACTGAGATCTCCAAGCTTGCTTGGATCAGGGCTGGGCCTCCTCCACCCAGACCCCAGTTTTCCAGTAGTATTGCAGCTATACCCACAAACTGCCCCCGGTGCCATGTAATCTCATCACTGGCCAAGATCCAGAGACTATAAAACAAAACTCCCGGAAGAGACTCCATCCTTCTCGGAGAGCCTGGCAAGCTACCGAAAATATCCCGCCTGTATGGCATAGCCTGGCAAGCAACCCGTGGCATACTTGGTATGCCAAAAACAGTAACAATGACCGTCCTCATCCCCCTGATCCCGAAAGAGCCCCCAATACACCATCGGGCTATACTAGCATGCAGCAGGGACAGATATAGACATTACTGGAGTCCACTCAAGCAAATTGATGAACAACAGGATGACAGTGATACAGTAATTAAAATGACACTTTCTTTTAAGTCACTCTGTACTAACATAAAATCTTTGAATTTTTAATTTTTTAAAAAATTTAAACTTGTTTCTTGTACTGCTCCTTTTAAGTACTGAAAACACGAGACAAGGTAATATTTCCTCTTGCGAACAGAAAGTTTTTCTAGGTTTTTAAGAATATAAGGAAAAGTTGCTATGCTTTAAATAAACACATGTGAAATTAATGTCTAACAAAAACAAATTTATTTCATTGCTGATAAAACATTTCTAGAGACTTTAATTTAAAGAGAAAGGAATGCATTGTTTTTAAAGTAATTGCTTATCATTGATCTCTGATCTTCTCCACAAAAGATTTCATTCCACAAGGGCATTGTTTATAGTACCTGAAATTATGGGGTCTTGTTTTAATTTATCCAAGATATAAACCAATTCTATTAGCCTGACACTTATTGATAATATCCTTTACTGATTGTATCTGGTACTTGAATTCTCTTCAGCTCGTTCTGATTCATAAGGAAACCTTCCCTAGTACTGGGGCTCTTTATTGAAGAGGTAACTTTTGATTAAGTTAAATGGAGAGAAAGGGAATTTCTAACCTACTTATATTGCCTACAGAGGCATAATTAAGTTGTAGGAAAAGAGATTTCAGTGACTTCTTCAGAAATCAATGATCAAGAAGAGTAACTAAGCTTATAAAAGACACAATTATAAGACTAAAGGCATTTTAAAGACAGATGGGAAAAAAACAAAGACTCACCAAACTTTGCCATAACTTTTTTTAATGTTTTTTTCAGAAACTGGGATGAATTTAGTAATAAGTTCTTTTTTTTTAAAGGCTCTATTTAGAACAAAAATTCAAAAGAGTTAAAAGGCCATAAAGAAGATCATGGGATTCTTAGACCAAGAACCACTGGATTTAATAGGCATTATCACAGAAATAAAGTTTGGGGTCATCTCCACTGACAGAACAAATTGGAGATGTCCGAGGTTTTATTTTAAATTTTAAGCATCTATGATTTCTCTTCCTCTTCTGAAAAGTTTTGATTGGACCCCATTTGTCTAACTGATGTATTTTGTTTTGATTTTCTTACTATGTCTAGCTTAGAATTGATGAGAACTTGTGTCTTACAACTCTGAATGCAGATAACAGGTCTGCTTCAGTCAAGGCTTTAAGAACTTGACTTTGTACAACCACGACAATCAAGAGTGACTTCCAGGTTATTTAGAATTTGGACAGTTTTATTGTGATCTCTTCAACTGTAAAATCAAAAATAGGTCAATACACCAGGCAACTCAGAAAAGTCTCACCTACTTCTTGCTGATACTGCTTGTTGGCATCCTCTCAAGTTATACTGACAGTAACTTGCCTCATCTACAGGCTACGGTTTCAGGAGTCATGGAGTCCATGGTGGCATAAAGGGAGTCAGTATAAACAGTCATTTCCAGAAACTTCTGGGATAGATTCATGCAAAGACATGAAAGTAAAAGGTGTGATTGTCACAATGAAATTATTCTTCTAGTGATGATGATAATGATGATGATGTGTATGTGTTTGTGTGTGTGTGTTAATCACTTGGCAATCTATAAAATCAACAAAGGGCTTTGGATCTGAATTTATTAGAGATACAAAAATACTATTGAATATTGAATGCCATTCCATGACATTTACCAAACGGTTTGGAGACAGAGCAGTTTGCCCTTGTGGATAAAAATGGTTTCTCGTGCATTGTTTAGAATTGTGGACATGGGGTGACCGTAAAAAGGAAAACCCATTTTAGTTGATTTTATTATTGGAATTTTATTCTCTAAATACAATTCATGGTCTGTTTTATGCTACTGATAGTGAGTTATATCTAATCAGTTTTTTTTAAATGGCATATTTATTTAAAGCTAGAGAACTGAGCTCATTATATATCTAAACTACTTAAATGTGCAATGATGTTATGTGTATTTTAGGGTCACTCAGAAAAACATTCAGATGCACAGAACGACCATGGGCCACTCTAGGTTATCTATTCTTTCTTTATACTCTAATGTAAGGGTATATAGAAAAGGAACTGCATTTTTCTCACAGAGCAAAATAGGTTTGTCTCCTCTGGAGTAGTCCTGGTAGCATCTCCTGCATTCAGCTGTGCATCTTACCTGCTTCCAGGTGATATCTCTGGTAGGATATAAGATTCATATTGAATAGTGTCACTCTCTCTGATTCAGGAAACTTCCACTAGACTCAAAATCCCATATATCATCCCCATAGACATTGCTTCCGAGGGCAATTAATGAGCCTTGTCTTGACATATGAATGACCATATTCAAGGAAATGCATGCCGTGTGTCTTGTGGGCTGTATCCAACAGAAATGATAATTTAGTTATAGTTCTCGGTTCAAATAAAATCAACCATTCAGGGATCATTTCTATTCATGATCAGTATAACCTGGCAACAGAGTTTCTGTGTTTTCTCTATCAGGATACTAGAGAAACACAGTCAGGAAGTTAACTTAAGATAAAATTCTCATGAAGCAGAGGACAGAGAGTCAGATTAGGTCACTCATAACTCAATGGTCATATTTCATTTAAACAATACTTTATTTTCTTTTTTGGTAGACTCAGCATACGGATAACTGGCAAAAACATCTATTTTATTTATTCTCATGTTATATTCCTATATTTGCATTTTTAATCCTCCAAGCTTATTTTTGTCTATATCTAAATAACTATTCTCAGTAGCACTGTAGCACTGTCATCCCGTTGTTCATCGATTTGCTTGAGCGGGCACCAGTAACGTCTCCATTGTGAAACTTGTTATTGGTTTTGGCATATCGAATACGCCACAGGTAGCTTGCCAGGCTCTGCCAAATGGGGATTGGGTAGTAATGGCCTTACACACAGCATTTCCCTGAAGAACACGAGACAGTCAAGACAGTCAGAGGACCCCCCAAGCTCCTACGCCAGCTCCGTGCTTCCCAGGGAAGGCTGGAGGCATCTCACACTGAAAGCTTGGGTCACCTTACATCTGGCTAACAAGACTCTGGGAATCAGGAGAAGCCCCCAAATATTTTATATGTGTCGAAGTAATATTTTTCTTTGAGTGCTTCTTAGAATAGAGTAGAATTATCACTGGCAATCATTTTTTTCTCTTTTCCTAAAGCTATAATAAAATTGTAGCCTAATGATCAAAATACTAGATTAGTCTTTGAGAAATAGTCTACATTTTGGTACAAATATCCAATTCGTTAGGTATATAAGCTTGGCTTAGGATGTTTATGCTTGCACATGCAGTTTTCTATAATGACACAGCTTCTCATTTATATTGTGAAGGCAAACATTTTATTTCAGCCTGTTAAGGAAGTAAAATAATATTGTGACATATATCTATTGATTTTTCTTTCTCCTAGAAGGAATGGAAATTCTTACATTACTTTCATTTAGAAGTGAATACAACACTTGGATTCTTAGACTGAAGAAAGGGTTGTAAGTACAGATCTATGATCCTCCCAGAAAAGCCATCACTTCTTAACACCTGTATTGGACACTGTTCCCAGTTTGAGACCATAATTCTAAAGGTTTAAAAAATGTAGACATGGAGAATATGAAGAGGATTAAAATACTATGATATAAAAAGACATATGAATAAGGATTATTTATTTGGAGCTAGAGAAATGTGAAAAGGTAAAAACCTAATGTGTATAAATCTAAATATCTATAATTTCATTTAATAAATGTAATTTACTAAAATTAATAACAAAATAAGATTTTTTTCTCCATTGGAGGAGCAATTATTGTTTCAAAGCCAGACTTTGGGTACATCTCTTGTACATTTTAAATAATTGTGGAAAATTCACCTGTAATACTTACTGAATATTTTTCTCATAGTGTTCATGATGCACTTATATTAGCCAATGTCATTTAATGGAAGTAGATAATTCAAATGAAATTTTTGCTTTATTGGTTTATCTCTACAATTAATGATTAGAGAATCATATAAGATAGCAAATATTTGATTGTAAAGATGGAATAAAACTGGTATAAATGATCAAGAAATGTCTTAAGAAGGTCTCTTTATTCAATATTTCTCTCCTAATCAGAACCCCCAAATCAGGAAAGTTTCCTAGGTGAAACAAATTTAGCTTAGTTTAGATGCAAATGTTGCAGATGTGTGCCCAAACAGGAAGTGTCCTGGAGAATACAATAGATGACCATTTTACAGTAAAGGTAACTGCCAACAGACTCTATGTTGTTCTTAATATGTATGTTCATTCGTAAAGAATGGCCCTTGTTATGGGAGCCAGGGGGTAGGTGGGGTGGGGTCCTTCCGACCAAATAAATAAGACAAAGTCACCTCTTGTTTGGGGCTGTCAAGGCTAGCTGGGTGGACAGTCACAGGATCTCAATCTCTGTGACCACTGCCACTTAGGGTTGAAAACAGGTTTAGCTGTAACCAACTACTCTGAAGTTGACAAATTCCATTTCTGAAAATGAGTAAATTAAAGACGATTTTTCTAGTCTCTACAGGATCATTTCTCTTCCATAAGTAAAAATTTACAGGAAGATACATAAAGTATATCCTTGCTATATATTCTATAGAGAAGATGATATGATTCATGAAATAAAGTATTCTGAGATTGATAATGGATATCTTCTTATTCAGAAATTTGAAGTTATGAATTACACCTATGGATAATGATAATGTCTCTGTCATTCTTTTACAGCTTTTACAGATTGTAACAAGCTTATTACAGCTTGCTACAATCCTTAGTTTGCCAGATTTTACCCGATCAGTTCCACATTACTTGGTCATTTGATTTGCAAACAAATTTTGTATTTGTGTAATCATCTTATATTGATTATGTTATGGCATATGATTATATTAGGTGACATCATATTAGACTAACAATATAAAAAATTATTTTTCCATAAATCTCAATTTTATTTTGTTTGTTTGCTTTTTGGGTCACACCTGGCAATGCACAAGGGTTACTCCTATCTTTGAACTCAGGAATTACTCCTGGCGGTGCTCAAGTGACCATATAGGATGCTGGGAATTGAACCCGGGTCAGCTGTGTGCAAGGCAAGTGCCCTACCTACTGTGCTATCGCTCCAGCCCCCATAAATCTCAATTTTAATGATGATTAATGTTGAAGTCTCAGGTGATAACATTTATTTTATGTGATGCTTGCTTTGAGAAGAATAGATACTTGTATCCCAGCGGTGGCCTGACTCAGACAATCCTAATTTGTTGAGTTGAATAAATGGAAGTTTTGAGGTAGATTGATTGCCTTTCAGTAGAGGTGATACATTCATAATATTGAACTTGTACAATTGGTAAAAATGTAGGCAAAAAGTTTTCCTCTGTTACCACACCAACAGTTTCACACAGACTGAATTCTACTCACACTTGTTTGCTATGACATCTCTTTCTAGACATTGGTGTCCAGCTAATTTCCAAGCCCATTGTCTTGTCTAAGTTCTCTACTGGCCATTGTGATATATTAGTGTTCCAGTCTTCCTCTTAGATGTTGTTTTAGCATATACCTTATAACAAGACTTTGTTTTCCCTGCATGGAGAAGTAGATTGGAATTCAATCTTCTGTATTTCTCATGGTATAGTTAATACCCTTCATAGGTACAGTGATAGCACAGTGGTTGGGCTTTCGCCTTTCACGAGGCCAACACGTGTTAGATTCCTCTGCCCCTCTCGGAGAGCCTGGCAAACTACTGAGGGTTTTGAGCCCGCGTGGCAGAGCCTGGCAAGCTACCCATGCATATTGGATATACCACAAACAGTAACAATAAGTCTCTCAATGAGAGACGTTACTGGTGCCCTCTCGAACAAATGGATGAGCAACAGGATGACAGTGACAGAGAGTGACAGTGACTTTCAAGGTTACAACTGAACTTGCTAAATGTAAGGTTTTGAAAATAGGGTTCCCCAAGTGCTTTTCTTACTGGATCCTCAATGTTGAGTGTATGTGCATTTGTAATGATCTCATTGCATTTTATTTTGTTTTGTGGTCACACCCAGCTGTGCTCAGGGCTTATTTCTGGGTCTTGTGTTCAGGGATCACTTCTAGCAGGGCTTTGAGTATCATAGACTGTACTGGTGAGTGAACCAGGTTGACAGTGAGCAAGGCAAGTGTCATACCCTCTGTACTCTCTCTGGCCCTAACGATCTCATTTCAAAATGAAATGGGTTCTTGGTTGAAGTCTTGGTTCAAGTCAGTCCTATTCCCAGGAGTCCTACTGCCATCTTACTCTGCCTCTCCTTTGATCTTTCTGATTGTTTGCCATCAATTCTGGAGGCATATTCCATTATGATGTCTATTGGGTTTCTAGTTTCCATTTAGTTTGTGACCACTACCATAGCACTGAACTTTATACATGCATTTATGAATTGCAGTGGCGTATCACACTCAGACTTAAGCTAGTCTGTCTTTTGTTAATAGATTAGGATCGTGATGTCCTGCTCTTTTTGAGTTGATTCTCATTCATGACCATAATGACCCTTCAATGCCTAAATTCAATCCTATTATTTTTTTCATGTAAACTAAATTGTTTGGCGGCTCTACCGAATAAAGCTCAGACTCCTGAGTAAGGCTGAATTTCAGGCCTCTCGTGGGATTTGCCGATTCCATTTCAGACACCGCCTCTTTCTGTTACAGAATGGATGTCCTAGCTCTAGGCAAAGACCTTCTCTCAGTGAAATGTGCCTATTCTGTTTCCTACATCCATATTTTTGTGCATATCCCTACTTTGTTGGCATTATAGCTCAGGCCTTTTCCTCTCGAAGATACCTCTAGTGCATAGAGATCCTTTTCAAGGGCAGCTGTCCTGAGGGGGCACCCTCCCCTCTAGCGACTTCCCCATTTTCTTTGGATTTTCCTATTACTTCTCAACTTCTTCCGATGGGCCCCTGAGTGGATCTCTCCCTTCCTTTCCTTTAGCGCTTCTAACTTAACCTTCATAATTTTTGACTCACTTTTAACTGTGCCTGTTCCCCATGTTTTTTCTATCTGCTACCCCATCTCCATGAGATTTTTTCCCCCTTGAATCAACGTGAGATACACAGTTACAAAGCTGTTCATGATGGAGTTCCATTCATGCACTGTTCCAACACCCATCCCTCCACCAGTGTATATTTCACACCACGAATGTCTTCAGTATTCCTCCTGCCAGCCCCCTCTATGGCAGGCACTTTATTCTTTCTCTCTCTCTTCCCTCCCTCCCTTCCTCCCTCCGTCCCTCCCTCCTTCCCTCCCTTCCTCTCTCTTACTCTCTCCCTATACCTCTCTCTCTCTCCCTCCCTCTTTCTCTCTCTCCCTCTACTTCTCTCTCTCTCTCTCTCCATTTGGGCATTATGGTTTGCAATACAGATACTGAGAAGCTATCATGCTTGGTCCTTTACTCGGACAGTGAAAACTCCATCAGATTTGATGCACATACTGTCACTGGCAGTGGTTACTCATTTTACTCCATGTCTATCACAATGACGAATGTCTTAGATATCTTGTTATTAATTGCTGAGAAATTAAATAGATGAACATGCAATTGCTTTACCTTAAGCTATTTCTGCTACCAGGTTATGAGGAATATGGTGTTTTTCATATCTCTATCTTTCTAGTTTTACTTATGCTTTGACCTATACAGAGTAAAATTTGTTGCAGAAAACAGAAATAAGCAGATGACTGACTGTGTGTACTAATTAAATTTTTATGAAGAATCAAGAGTAATATGGGAAGAGAGTGTAATCTGACTAGCATGTGATGCAAGAGAAGATCAGGCAAAGAAACCATGGCACAATGAGGCATTTCGTGTTCGTCTTCATCCATAGGACCAGAGAGAGGAATCAAGAGAATTGATTAAGGTAAACTCGAGTATGCCAAATCTGTTTTACTGTAAAATGTTTTACATACTTTGCTGATAAAGTGGCAGAACCAATTATGTTGAAAATGACGTGGCCACCTGTACTGTAATACCCTCAATCAACAAAAGTAGATGTAAATATAATTTATGAATTGCAGGTTAGCTGGGTGGTAAGTTAATGGTATACTTAAGAACTATTTAGTAAGAAAATTCAGCTTCGGGGGATATGGCTAAATGGATCTTGAAATGTTTCTTTTCTTTATGAGCACTTTCAAAACATTTAAAAATATTGAAGCTGGGCTGGAGAGACAGTACAGTGAGCAGGGCAAGTAGGTAAGAACATATTTGAAAGTTATGTACAAACTAAACGAGGATCACCTATTTACAAAAAAAAAATGCTGGTATCTTATGGCCTTTAATAATAGCACCCCTTTTAGGCACATATCATGAAACAGTAGAGAAGATAAAGATTGTTACTACTATCAATTCTCTATTTTATTCTTTTGCTTCCAGATTAGTGGTGACATAATTTAGTTCTTTCCAAGCTGGGAAACAACACAGGACAGATGGCATCAAATGTTACTTGCTAGGTGCATTGGGCATTTTAGGCCATGTGAATAAGATATTTATCAAGCAGTATTTGGCCTCTCCACATCTCTAATGACTTAGCTCATGCTTTGGAGAAACCCCTGTCAGTAGACCTAACCATTTTTATTTGTGTTGTTTATTAAAATGGTCGCATGAGTGGAGGCACTAAAATTTCAAAGATTCATTTGATAAAAGCCACAGGGTGAACTGAAATAAGAGAAATTTTCTGTTTCCCCAGGTAAAACTGGGCATATCTGAGGAAAATATAGTCTATTACATAGTTGATTAACTGAATATTAATAATTTTTCCTACTACAAATCAGTTTAAAATTTCTCTTATTATAAGATAACCCTTTGATGTTTATACTTCCTATTTTAATGGAGGAATCGAGATGATATTATGTAGCCTTTGTCTTGCATATTACAAGTCTATCTTGCATCACGCTCTTGCATCAAAGAAAGGCTGTATTATAGAGACAAGTACATACACCAGATAATTTGTCTAAATCAACATCCTTTCTCCATCCATGATATCTTTTGAAGGGAGAGGTGGGGTTGGACCATGCCTGGCAGGTCTCAGGACATTCTCCTGGTTTTGTACTTAGGGATCACTCCTAGAGATGATTGAGGGACCATATGTGGTACTAGAGATCGACCCTTGGGTCAGCAGTGTTCGAGGCAAGCTCCTTACTCCCATACTGTCTCTCCAGTCCTAATTTTTACTTCTTAAAAAAGTCTTCATTGAGCAGACACTCAATTCACTCACTGAGGTGGGATAGGACACAATGTTCATAGGGGGCCCTTAGCGTTTCCTTCTTTCACAGGTGGGTTTCAAGTGGGTTTCAGAAACCAGTGCACTGACCCATTCCTCTCTGGCACTCGTTACTCCCATCATGAAAGATGTTAGACACTCACAGAGAAGTGCCAGCACTTAAATGGGTATCGTCCAGTGTTCAGCTAATGAACTTAGTCAACTCAGGGAATCAATCAAACCAAGATGGTACAGGTATAACTCATGACTTCTATTAGCAGAGCTCTGTTACATGCTTCCTTAATGTAGGGACTCTGCCTACATTTATGTGGAAAATGGTGCTGGACAGCACAGATTTGTGTGCAGTTCAAAGACATTTTATTTTTTTGAAAACTGTTCAGTTTCTCAATTACTTTCATCATCGACTACGAGGCAGAAAAGCATCTTAACACCCCTTTAGTTTTACAGATGAGAACTGAGGTGACATACTTTGTCTAACCTCAAAAGCATATACATATGGAAGCTGTACAATAGTAAAGATCAGAGGGATTTAAAAAAGGGGGTAAAGTGATCTAATGAGGTAGCGACAGAGGATATCATATAACCATGTTGGAACAGTTAAGTTTTATCGAATCTGAGTTGAAACACATACCATGGAAAAATCACAGACCTAAGCATTAGAGAAATCTAAACTTCTATGACTGAAAGAACCCTCCTGTCAGTAACATATTTCTGAACTAAAAATTAGTTTTGATATGAATGGGTATGTGGATTCCAAGGGGTGCATATAGTCTTCTGAGGACCAGGACTTCTGTTCAGAACAAGAACTGATGGCTGATTTTAATCTTCGGGCATTGCACCCATGATTCCTGTAAAACAGTGTCCCTGACCTTTACATGTAAGAACGTGGCCATCCAGAACATCATTTTCCCCAAAGAGCTGCATTTTCTCTCTCCTTTTTATGTCCATAAGAACAATCTGTTCCACTTCCTCACTCTACCCATGTACGTAAAATAACATATGGGTTTCAAGATTAATACAACAAAGTTTAACAAATCTAAGGAGAATTCACATGAGTTTTTCTATCATTTGTTTTACTGATGTGATTTGAAATCCAGCCCTAAAACTTTTAATGAGTCTTTGTGGGAGACTAATGTCCATAAAAACAGAATCCTGAGAAAAGTGTCCGTCTGCTAAAGAGATAAAAATCACTAGAGAGGTATGATACATTCAAAGAAAATAGGAGATGGAGCCTAAATCTCAATAGGTAAGGAGCTGTGTGCTAATGAAAATTCAGCAAGGGGAGAAAAACAAACTGTTTGATTTTTTTCTCATCCAGAACCATTTTCCAAAACACCAAACTCTATTTTATTTTAGACTTTTATCAAAGTCAGTGACTCAAACCCCTGCATTTGTCCTAACAATGCAACTCTTGGGTCATCTATGAGAGCCAAAAGCCACGTTGAGAAGGCAGTCACTGAATCCTGGGGGTGGAGGAAGGAACTGAGTCCACAGCACAGGGTAATGTTCCTGGTTTTTGCATCATGAAAAAGGCTCTAATCTTAGAGGCACATTAAGAACAATCTGAATGTTTGAAAATAGACGAGTGGATATGAAAACTTGTGGTGTACACAATAGAATGATGACGACAGTGCTACACAATGGAATACTATTTAGCTGTTAGTGAAGGTGAATGTGAGAAGTTTGCTGAAACTTGGGTGGGATTGGAAGGTGTCCCACTAAGTGAGGCGCGTTAGTAAAAGATAACACTCTTACAAAAGCACTCTGGCCCCAGAATGCAGCATACTTAGACAGTGAGGCAGTTCACGGAAACTTAGACATCTAGCATGATTCTACAAAGACCAAGCAAAGGAAAAGGCAAGGTGGGCAGTGCTGTTCTTTGCTGACCGTTGGTTTCACGTGGCTGCTGCTTCTGCTCGGAGCCCCAGCCTGCCCGACTTTCCTTCTCAGGGCAGCTGTCCTGGGCAGGAGGCAACAGGCATGTGGGCTGTCTGAGACGGCTACCCTAATTCTGCTTTGTCCAGAAAACAAAACAAAGACAGTCCAAGTCTAGTTATTTCTGGTCTTTTGTGAATTTAGCTATGACTTACTTAATTTTCCTTCAAATCCAGAGATCCTAAGAGAGAATCCAGTGTCCCCTGGGAGGCCATTAAGTCTTGTGTAATAGATTGTAGCCATAACCCAATGCATTTGGTCAAAGAAAAGGTTCATTAAGCGAAGCTTCTGGGGTCTAGGACTTTGCAGAGTCTTTTGTGAGCAATGAATCCCCGAGCACTACATCAAAACTCAAGTCTCAAAGCTTATTCCACTGTGAAATCAAATTTTACGAAAATTCCCATTAGAGCTGTAACTATGGAAAAAACCCTGAAGTCGCTTGAGAAGGTGAAAAATATTGATCATGGCCAAAGAGGTAACCAATATCCAATGGTAGTTCCATTGTCTCTTGGCAGACACGAAGAGGCCTTCTTACTCCATTCAATAGGCAACCAAAATTGGAGTGAATGTTTTCCCCCCAAGAAGTTGCACCACATCCGAATATCACAAATCTGACCAAAGTGGATCTATAGCCCCAGCCAGTGGACTGGTTGCAGAGGGTGAGAAAAACACATAAGGAAAAACAAACATACCTGAACTGTCCAAGGGTTAGGGTGGCCTGGGAAGCCCTCAGGGATCTCACAGGTTGCCTGTTTATTTAGTTCCATGTCACTTCCCCGCCTGGGTTCCCACTATGTGAACTACCTATGGTGACAGAGATAGGGACAGGTAGAAAGCACATCTAGGGGCCGGAGCAATGGTACAGTGGGTAGGACATTTGCCTTGCATGTGGCTGACCCGGGTTTGATCCCCGGCATCCCATATGGTCTCTGAGCAGTGCCAGGAATGATTCCTGAGTGCAGATCCAAGAGTAACCCCTTAATATTGCTGGGTGTGACCCAAAAAGGAAAAAAAGTGCACATTTTGTTCAGTAGGTACGTGAAAAGCAGAGGCTGGGTTACTTCACATAGCCAATCAGCAAGCAGAAAGTCATGATGGTTTTCCATTTTATTTTTGCCCATATCACCCTCTACATCTAGAAGACCCTAAACTATTTTATACTACACTTTCTTGGCCACAGGTTCTCAGCTACCACTTAGTCCTCATTCATTCTATTCTGTCCTCTATTTAATGCTGGATGCACATTTGCATTCCAATATATTTTGAGAGCCAACTTGTTTTACCCTGGGGAATATCCAATTTGGGGCTTAATTAACTACAGTTAAAAATAACAATAACAACAACAACAACAACAGGAGAATGAAATGTGTGAGACAACTTCCCACAGCTGAGAAATGACTCAGGTGCAGGGACAGGGTTCCACCTGGATAGAGAACTGGTCTTGAACTACAAAGTAGTTCGAAGCGCACTTCTCTGACCCAGAGTGCTTTGTAACCTTGATAAGGCTTTTATTTCATGAGATGAATTTTCTCAGCTGTAAAATCAAGAGTGTCAACCAGGTGGATGCTGTGGTTCTAGTATCAACGTACTCTAAAGTTGAAGAAATCCATTTAGTTTTGGACGTTTTTGAGGAAGATGAGTCGTTAATCCAAAATTTACGAACACAAACAAGTTGTAGTACAATATGTAATAGGAGCAGTAGAATATTTCTACAAGAAAAGCAAATGTGTTATACGTTTATGTACATGGCTATTGATAAACACAAACAAAAGGAATAAAACGAATGAGAAAACAGCCTCATGCCCACTGTCCAGTGGAAAAATATAGAATTTAGAGATTTCCTGGAGGTGTCTCCCCAGCTAAATATTCCTCCTCCCTCCCCCAGAAATAGGCATTGAAACCCACATTTATCATTTTCCTGTTTTTTTTTAACTGTAGTTAATATATTTTTTAGCTTAGTATGTTTTTACCTGGTTCTGTGGAACTTCACTCATGCGTGAGGCCTGGCCTGAGTGTCTGGAAAAGCGGCTTGGAGCCTGGGGGCAGTTTTTAGGCATCAAAAATCAGATGGGCCGGACACGCAATGTGATTTGGAGACAACCGATGGACTAGAGCTGTTACTGACTGGATTCCACGGGACGTCAAAAGACCACGTGGCTGCCCACCTACAAGATGGTCAGATTTCTTCATCAAAACTCTAAACAAACGGTTTGAGGTTCTTTGTGTTCCTGGAGTGAGCAGATGCCATTGGGTTACACTAGGACACGACAGGGACAAATGGAGACGTTACTGGCGCACACTCGGGCAAATCAAAGATCAGTGGATGACAAGTGATACAAGTGATACAAGTATGTTTTTAATCTTTATGGATACAATACCAAATTATAGGTATTTTTCTGTAGGTTTATTTTGCTTTTATTTAATTAAAATGATCTCTGTATCATATATATGCATAAATGTGTATATGTAGCACATGGGAATCTAGTATATGAATGTGGTATTTGTCATTTTGTGCATTGCTTAATTATCCACCAAGAGTGACCCCTAAATGCAGTCAGTCTAAGTCCTGAGCATTGAGGTATAGCCCTTCACGAAATCACGAAAACCCCGTTAATCGTTGATTTCTCGAGCGGGCTCAGTAACCTCTCCATTCGTCCTTTCCCTGAGATCTTAGAAGTCTCTCTCGACTCGGCCTTCCCAATGATGTAGCACTGGGGGCTCTTCAGGGTCAGGGGAATGAGATCCAGCTTGTTACTGGATTTAGCATATGAATACACCATGGGGAGCTTGCAAGGCTGTCCCATGGGGGCAGGAAACTCTCAGAAGCTTGCCAGTTTCTCCCAGAGAGAGAAGTAGGCTACAAGATGTATCGAGTGGCCGCTTCACTTCTGAGAGCTTGCTTTTAAGTCTCTGGATGTTGGCCGTTGATGGGATTACACACACCTAGGTTCCTCTGCCGGTACCTTCATGCGTGAGGCCTGTCCGAACGTGTGGAGAGGGGCCTCAAGCATGGCTGTGGCTAGGTTCCGGTGGTCTTTGGCCTCCGGGAGCTCTGCTCGGGGTGGGGAGGGAAGCTGGAGCCCATCCCCTCCGAGGGGCCTGGGGAAGATAGCCAGGCGTGCGGGCAAGAGACTCTCTCCCCTCAATAGCCCCCTCAACAAAAACAAATAAAAAGAAACAAAAGTTATAAATGTTCCACAAAACATTTCTTGGGGCCATAAAATCCAATTATAGTAATAATATAATGCTTACTAGTGAGATGCTTTCTTGTCATTTACCAGATAGTGTTTAAATACTTAATATTGCTTCTTCTTTGAATCAAATTTTCTAAATTTAATTTAAATTATGTGCTTTAAATTTTGTTATATTTAATTTAATTAGACTATTGTATGATGATTTTTTTTCTTAAAAAATCCCCAGGATTGTCATTATGGTTTGATATAAAAATAAATCCAATAGGAGGGAAAAAGGCATAAAGTAGGGGAGAAATCAACACTAAAAGTATATAACGTCCTTTCAGAGGCTATGGAAGTGGACCAGTCTCTGGCTCAGACAGTTAAGAAAATAGCAAGGGAGCATTAGAATTTGGTGTCATAACAATAAACAGGACAGCAATTTTAAAGAGTATAAAATGCCCTGGAGAATTTTGTGCCAACATTTTAGATATTGGCAAATTCTTGGGAAAAAGAAACCTCAATTCAGGAAAACTGGCTCAGAAGAAACTAAAATTCATGGGTTGCTACACACAAATAAGGGCATTAAAGTAGTGTTAAGGTATTTTTTTCAAAGAAAACTTGAATCCAGATTTTAAATTTTAAACAGGAAAGCTTTTCCAAAGCTGGGACATGAAAATTCCAATGTTACACAAACACATTCAGAAAATAGATATATTGTAGGCTAAGCAGACGTCCACTCTAGTGGCAGGAGAATGATTTCAGGGGGCGGTAAAGAAAGCCACCGCACCCTAATAAATTCCATTGAGGACCCCTGAAATGAAGCAGTGTTGCTTTGGCAATGATCCCCTTTGCTATTTGATATTCTCAGACCCCCTTAGAGACCTAGACCCAGAATGTAGAATAGGTGCCAAACTGTTTTTTATATTCTTTTAAATTATTTATTTATTTATTATTAAATCACCATGTCACCTTGAGATACAGTTGCAAAGTTGCAAAGCTTTCATGATTGAGTTTCAGTCATACAATGTTCCAACACCCATCTCTCCACCAGTGTACATTTCCCACCCACCACCAATATCCCTCGTATCCCTCCTGCCACCAACTCATCAATCTGTCTCTATGGAAGTCACTTTTCTTCTTTACCTGTCTCCACCTTCGCCCCAGTACCCTCACCTTTGCTAGAGCTCTGCCTTGTCAATTTCTCTCACATCTCTCTCACATCTCCTTGTGGTGGGGAAGTGCGTGAGTGAGGCGTTAGTCCACACCTGGCAGTGCTCAGGGGCTATTCCCAGCTTTGTCTTTGGGGGTTGCTCCTGGAAGTGCTCAGGTGGTGCCAAAATATGCACTTGGCCTGCGAAGCTTTATCTTCATGTATCACATCCAACCTAGTGTAGGGGTTTTACAGGGGTGGACGCCCTGTGTCTTTTATGAGATTTTAAGAAACCCTTTCTTCTCCATCTCAGCTTTTTGGGAGATTTCTCTTAATTCTTTACAAGCTCCGCTGTCATTGAGATTTGCTTTTGTTTGATTTATTTAGGATCTAATCATCTAACTGATGACTGTTCCAAATAACCTACCTGCCATACAAAAAAAAAGGTGAAATGCTTCTTCAGGTCTTGATCATAAAGCACATTAATAATTCTGGGGAGAAGGCTGACATCCTTTGAGACCCCCCCATAGCAAAATTAAGTCTAAAGAGACTTTATTGGCATTTCCTGCCAGCCTCTTAGTCCTCTGATCTCCGACAGTAAGAAAGATTACAGAAAGCTTGGCTTTACTGCAGAGCTCTTGATTTTCTATTTGGTTTGTCTTAGCTTCTAATTCCAATATCTACATATTTTGAGTCTTTCATGCACACTTTAGTATTTGTAAAGTGCTGGGCCAGCATGAAAGCTCAATAATTAAATGTTAATTGACGAGTTTAATCATTGATTGAGGTACTGTTTGCTTGACAAAAAATAACTAGTAGTTAATAATTCAGTATTTAAACTATTAAAACTGGTTATTTGGCTTTGCAATATTTTTTTCTCCAGGGACCAATTCTCTTTATTAGTTAATTAAAGAAAATAAAATAATTCCAAGTGTCTGCTTAGTTATAACTGAAGGAGTCCATCAAATGCTTTGAAATCATCATGGGGGCGCTTCTCCTTGGACCCTGCTTTTTTTTGGGGGGGGGGCGGGGGTTGATTCCTGTCCAGGAGCATTTGAAGAGGGTCCTGCTCCCTTTTATAAAATGGCTGAGTGAAACCTGGGGGAGAAAGAGGCCTTATAAAAACTTCTGCCTGGCGAACTTGGAGTTTCTGAAATACAGGCGAGCTGGGGAATGGCCCGTTTTACACCTCAGCTGCACACATGGAGATGCAATAGCAGGCAAAGCCGTAAAGCACAGGCCGGGAGCTGGGCGCCTGGAGACGCTGTCAGTCACAGATGCATCACGGCTCAGCCAGAGAGGAAGGGCTGCGCGCAGAAGCCCTGTCCAGCTTTATTTTATGGCTGTACTCTGTTCCCTGTGGGTGCCACACCCCTGTCCAGCCAGGCTCCACATCAGATGGCACAGCAGTCTCCTGGGGCCAGCAAACAACGAGGGAGCAGCTGGGCATCCGTCAGACCCTGACATTAGTGTTGTTAAAAAATCCAACCGGCTGGACATCTGCAGGGAGTAATGAGCCAAACATCTCGGTCCCTGGGCAGGTGTCCTATGGTGACTGGGGTTTTGGCATCATTCCTCTGCAAAGACGTCCCATTTTGTTAATTTTGATCCGAAGTTCTCTGTTTGTGATTAGTTAATGCCTACCCAGAAGGTGTTAGGAATTCTGGCATGTTCAAGGTATGCTAGGATACCGCAAAGGAGAAGTAGTTGTGTAATTCAAATGACTTGAACTTGACACATGTGTTCAATGAGCATCCATCATGTGGCAGAGCATAGCACAAGGAGGTTGTATTGAACAAGCTGGTGTAGTCATTTTGCACATTTCCTGGATGTGATGCTGGTTCCAGAAGAATCTGAGCAGGAACCCGAAGGTTCTTGCCCCCTCACTGCACCACAACGTTTTCATGTCTCAGTTTTCAGGATCTCTTTTGTGTGATTGCTTGCTTATAGATCTGTCCCCCAGAGATGGTAGCAAATCACACCCCTTAGAAATTAGAAATACAAGAACTAGAAGGTATCTGTGTAATTGTATAGTTTCTAGTAACTAGGTTAACAAAACAAGGAGAAGCAGGTGAAATGATCTTAATGTCACATTATTTCACCAAACATATCCAAAGTATTCCTATTGTAAAACCTCAGACACGTGGTTCACAAGACCATTTAGGTTTATCTTTTGTGGCAGATGTTCAACCTGTGGTGTCCATTTTCTTCTCCTAGCGCATCTGAACTTGGACCAGTCTCCTTCATGCCCCAACAATCATGTCAGCCGATGGATGATGGATGGAGTGACCCGACTCTGAAGGAATTCTATGTAGGAATTCAGCTCCTTTTTTTTTCCTGGAAAAAAGGCTCTTGAAAACACAGGAGAGTTGAGCCTCTAAGAATGGGTGCAGGTTTTGCAAGCTCAGGTGGAGAAGTGCTCTTCATTAGTTCTGAACTAGTAGACACCAGACAGTGGGTCTGAGTCTATGTTCCTCTTCATTAGTGACATGGCTTGGTTTTGAAAGGTGTTGCAGGGAAATACGATTTACTGAACCTCATTAGCAACGAGACTTGAAAGGCAAGCTCTGAATATAAAATACAACAGGGCATCTGTACAAAGAACCAGTGTGGACTAATGAGAAGGAGGTGGGCATGCCTGGGAGCATTGAGTTGTGTTTAGAGAATGTCCTCATGCTAGATTGATGTCTGTCCCTTAGATGTCCTATTCGTAAAAATCCAGCCTGGGATTTACTTGGACCCTTTGATTTCCACCCCCCACTCTCTTTTGCTGTTCTATCATTTATCTGTGTAATCACTTATTATGAACTGAGAAGATGAAATGGATTAGAGATCAGGGAAGTGAAAACTAGGTCAGTGGAATTTAATGACTGAGAAATCTTCATTGTAAAGCATTTAAAACAAACAAACTGAAGCTGTTCTAATTGCCAAGCATCACTGGAAAACACAGTTCAGAAAAAGAATCTTTACTGAGCACCGAGAAACACCAATTATATTTCAGATAGCTTTGGAAAGGCAATGAAAGGAGTACAAATAAAACCACCTACGTTATCTCCATTCTCATTACAACACTTCTATCCAGTAACTGAGCAAGCCAGTTGACTTTATGGAACGTATCTGACAACTCATAAAGTTTGTCCTACAAAATGCAATTAAAAAAGAACTGAATTCATTGCTGAATGTGGATACTAAGAAATGCTATAGTTCGCTAATCCTCAGCGAAGAATGTGATGTTATGAAAAACTACCATATAAGGTCAAATTCCTCTTACAATGCACAAAACACAGACTCCTGCACAAGCTTTTCTGCTGGGCTACAGGGGGTCTTGGAGTTGTGAGCGAAAGGAAGGGTAGATGGGACCGGTCAAATTTTCTAGAAGAAATCAATATTGGAAAAAAAAGAAATCAATTTTGGGGTACAAGATGATTAATAGGTTTGCACAATAAAAAATTCAATGAACGCATTTTGTGTTATTATTATTTTAAATATTGTAGCAAACTCAGGAGCCGAATAAAGGTTAGCTGTTACCTTTTAAAGTATGTTAATAGTAAATGTAATTAATAGTAAAGAGGAGCATCAGACACTGATTTCTAAGTCAATATTTCATGAAAAAAAGGGTTCTGAAAAAGGGGACCTCTGCTAGTAAAAAACTAAAATGAGAAAAACTTTTGTGGAAAGAAGAGGGTGTTGGACTTCAGTTTTTAAGCTAGGGTGGTGGGATGAGAACATAGCAGAAGGGGCGGGAGGTCTAATTAGGGCAGCGCCTGAGAGTCTAATGGGCCTCTCCAGATGGCTGAAGTTGAGAGTCCAGAGTGTTAGGTAGGTAGAGCTCAGTGGGGGAACAGGGGACTAAGCTAGAGGTCCAGTAGCAAACCCCCGAAAACCAGGACCCCTTATTTCTCAAAGACTGAAGTGTCTCAATTTTTTTCCTTGCTGGTTGTTCTGTGCATTATTTATTTATTTATTTATTTATTTATTTATCTATTTATCTATTTATTTATTTATTATTTGTGAATCACCGTGAGGTACAGTTACAGAGTTACAAACTTCCATGCTTGCATTTCAGTCATAAAATGATTGAGTACCCGTCCCTCCACTGGTGCCCATTTTCCACCACCAGCCGTACAGCATCCCTCCCATCACCCCGACCCCATCCCCCCTCACCCCACCCAACCTCTGTGGCAGGGCATTCTCTTTTGCTCTCTCTCTCTCTCCTTTTGGGTGTTGCGGTTTGCAATAGAGGTATTAAGTGGCTGTCATGTTTGGTCTATAGCCTACTTTCAGCCCACATCTCCCATCCTGAGCGGGACCTCCTAGCACCCTCTGTCAGAAGTTATTTTAGGTATTTAGCTGGTCCCTCATTAGGTGCATATACATTTAGGGGGTGATTTCTTCCAAATGGCCTTTGTTGTCCCTTCTAATCTTTATCGACCTGAAATCTATGTTATCTGATACTAGTATGGCCACTCCGGTATTTTTGAGGGAGTTGTTTGCTTGAAAGATTATTTTCCTTTGACTTTGAGTCTGTGTTCTCGATGACTGTTTAGATGTGTTTCTTGTAGGCAGCAAAATGTTGGGTTCAGTTTCTGAATCCATTTTGCCACTGTGTGTTTCTTGATTGGTGCATTTAGACCATTGACATTGAGAGAGAGATTATTGTCACACTATCTTTCTGTAGGGGTTTGTTGCGCTTGTAGGTTTTTTTGTTGTCTTACAGAAGCCCCTTTAGTCCTTCTGTTAAGATTGGTTTTGAGTCTATAAAGTCCTGAGCTGTTGTTTATCCACAAAATAGTGTATAGTTCCTTTGAGTTTGAGTGAGAGTTTAGCTGGATAGAGTATTCTTGCTGAGGTGTTCATTTCATTGGTTTTTTTCACTATGTCCCATCATTGTCTTCGGGCTTGGAGGATTTCCTCTGATAGGTCTGCTGTAAATCTAAGGGGTGCTCCTTTGTATGTGATTTCCTTCTTTGACCTTGTTGCATGCAGGATTGTGTCTCTATCCGTGTCACCCATCATTCTATGTTGTGTCTTGGAGTCTTTTTATTAGTGTCTCTTTTAGCTGGCACCCTTCAGGCATTTTGGATCTGTATGCCTGCATTCTCCAGCTCTGAAAACTTTTCAGCAATCATATGTTTAACTGTGACTTTTTCATTGGAGTTGCCTCCCTGTCCTTCTGGTACTCCGATGATTCTTATGTTGTTCCTCTTGGCTTCATCCTCTAGGACTCTGATTCACCCTAGGGCTGTTTTGAGGTCTTTTCCCATTGTTTGTTGTTGTCTGTAAGCTTTCTGCTGCTCTTCTTCAAGCTCGCTGATTCTGTCTTCAGCTGTAGCCATTCTACTGTTGAAGGTACCCACTGAGTTTTTTTTTTTTTATTTCTTCTACCGAATTCTTTATTCATGACATTTCTGTTTGTAGCTTTTCTATTTGTGCTCTCATTTCCTGCATTTTATTTTGTTGACTGCCTGTTCCACTGTTTCTTTCAAGTCCTCTTTTAATTGCCTGGATGTCTGTTCCACCATTTCTTTGAGTTCATTGAACATCTTCAACATTTCGACTCTGAATTCCTTATCGGAGAAATCGTATTTGTGGGTAACCCCTGTTGAGGCTTCTGGACCTTTTTCTTCATCTTCCCCTCGTGGTGGGGATTTGCGCTATTTCTTCATGTTGTGGTGGTAGTATGGAGGTGTGACCTTCCAGTTCACTACCACTTTTCCCTCTCTTCGATAAGGAATTTTGGATGAGGTAGGTCGATGGTGGTCTCCGTTTTCCCCTTCAAGAGTTGCAGCTTCCTCTCAGGCGCACCTCTTCAGTGTATGTGAGGCCTTAGTGAAGCTTGGAAGGATGAGTTCTTTTATACTGGACTTGTACAGATTCTTGTGTCTCCTGGTATTATGGTGCAATTGGAATAGGCAGGTGGACTATTGGCCGAATGTGCTTGGGATGGCCAGGATATTCTCCCCAGAATTAGGTGATGGAGGTCGAGATATGAATCCAGAATGCTGGGAAAGGGGAAAATCACTGCAGCTGCCTTAGTAGCCGCTGGCCCCACAGGAGGCCACGCCCCCTAGCTTGGAGGCCACACCTGGAGTCCGGGCACGGCTGTGGTTGGCTCGCACTTGGTCTGGGGTCCACTCCGTCACCCACCTGCGGAACAAGTCAGCGACGAAGTATCTCAAATCTTGAGGCAGAAGATAAGTCTTCTCTTTCTTCCCAAGCCTAACTATGTAAGGAACCTGGTAAGCTGTCTAAATTATCAGTGGCGGAGTAGAGTCAAACACAGAGCAGCTGGAGGAACAGGAAGGGTAAAAGTGACAAAATTCACCTTTGCATCTGAGTGAAAGAAAGATTGGATCTTGGGGCTGGAGTGGTAGCACATCGGATAGGGCGTTTGCCCTGCACGAGGCCGACCCGGGTTCTAATCCCAGCATCCCATATGGTCCTCTGAACACCGCCAGGGGTAATTCCTGAGTAAAGAGCCAGGAGTAACCCCTGTGCATCGCCGGGTGTGACCCAAAAACAAACAAACAAAAACAGAAACCAAAAAGATTGTATCTAGAAACATGGCATGATCTCCAAACGGGAAGGAGATTCTCTGATTTTAGATGTAGCTCTGTTAAGATCGCTTCAGCTGTTGACAACCTAGCCTATTTTCTCAGCCAAGTTCTTCCAATTATTAAACGGACTTAGAACATCTCCAAAACAGCTCATCATACTATCATGTTTTTGTCAGATCCTGTTCTGTTGTAGCAATAGGACGTGCAGAATAGGCTACTGGTCGATCCCCTCAATCTGGTCTATTGGTAAGGAATTCCTTCTATGTGGGAAGTGGTAGTGGGAAGGTCCTAGGATGGTGTTGAAGAAGCTGGGGAGGAACTGTGGGAACCTTTTCGTCCATAATGCCAGTCAGCATGTTTTCCATTTGTGCATTCAGTTTATAAGAAAGCAATTAAAAATAAAACTAACCAAACAAATGCTGTCATACTCAAAGCACTGTATTGTGCGGCTTTCTACAAGAAGATATCCCCCATGTTTCAGAGAGTTTTACTCCAATTTTACAGCAATCTTAGGAGCTTTCTTTGAGGGACTGTTGAGGCACTGAGAACTGGATTTTGTCACAACCATATGGGAAAGGAATTTTCTTATCATAGGGCACCCTGATGCTCATAGCCTGGGGAATCTGGTTTAAGAACCACTGTTGTTCTCAGCCTCCTAGACAGGAAGTCTTGGATTTATTAAGTCATCAAACTAACAAGAGTTTGAGAACCACTGATCTGTGGACACTGTGTAACTGTACCACCTGATTCTTCACCTCTCCTCAGCAGATAGGCAACATTAAGGAGCTAGAGTCCCATCCCACTGGGCTGCCCTTTTTGGAGCATCTGTTGTATGATGAGGATTTTACATATAGTTCTGAGTCAAGGATGCCAAGTTGCATGGGAACTATTTTTTATGCCAGCAGTAAACAATCCAGTCCTGGGGAATAAACACATGGAATACAATAAACATCAAGACAGTGTCTTGGATTCTAGTGTTGAGGCACCTGAGAAATAAGGGTTAATTTTATTATTATTATTTAATCACCATGAGATACAGAGTTACAAGGATGTTTATGGCTGGGTTTAAGTCATACAATGTTCCAACACCCATACCTCCACCAGTGTATATTTCCCAGCATCTGTTTCCCCAGTCTCCCTTCCCCAGCCTGTCTATCTCTATGGCAGGCCTTTCTCTTTCTATCTTCCTCTTTCTCCTTTCTCTCTCTCTGTCTCCACTTTTGGGCATTATGGTTTGCAATGCAGGTACTGAGCGGTTATCATGTTTGTTCCTTTACCTATTTTCAGCACGCAGTTCTTATCCAGAGTGTTCATTTCCAACTATCAGAAATACATTTAAGGTTTTGGTTGGAGAAGGGAGTCATGACTCAGAAAGCAGACTGCCAGGCATTGCATTTTAGCATGACTTCCTCTGCAACGCTAGAGCACATGAACAAGGTTTTGAAATGTGTTTGTTCAGAAAGAAAGGCAGGGAGAAGAGCTGCTACAGGCAGAGGGAAGCACTTTTGTAGACTTCTTAAAACTTATATTTTAGGAATATTTGCTAGTTGGCCATAAAACATTTAAAGGCAGTTAGGAGGGTAGAAGACATTTCAAAAACACTAACTCGTTTGATTTGGCAGGAATGAAGAATAGAATTGAGAGAACTACCAACACATGATTTAATGCTGGCTAAAATATTGAAAAATTTCCGTCTGATAAAGAGACCAATACTGCCTCAGTCCCTTGCAGGATCCTCCCATTGGCTGTCCTGTCCTTACTCCTTGAACCTCCCACAAGACTAGCTGCTAGAGAGATCACTGCTGAGTCCTCATGGCTGTGCGTCCCCGGGCCCCGGGGCCAAGACTCCTGCTTCCTGCATGTACTTGGTTGGTGTCCAGGCCTTGCTGGTCTTTGCCATCCTCCCAAGTTGAGTGGAAGTCACTGAGGGCTAGATGGTGAAGACCCCAGAATGGTGTTGAACTTTTAGCCTTCTAATATTCTGGGAGAACAGAGGGATTTAAGGAAGTGTCTGCTATTTGTTTATCATAACAGAGGGCAAAACAGATTAAGGAGAAGTCCAGAATGTTCTAACATTCTCATAACATCCTTATCTCTTAAAACAAAGACCCGGTCCTCTGGTATTGAGTTAGTGGTAAATCTCTAAAACGATGAAAGAGCTTGCATTAGTACAGAGTTAAGACTGATACTTATCACCATATCACTGTCATCCCATTGCTCATCGATTTGTTCGAGTGGGCACCAGTAACTGTCTCCATTGTGAGACTTGTTACTGTTTTTGGCATATCGAATACAGCACAGGTAGCTTGCCAGGCTCTGTCGTGCAGGCGAGATACTCTCAGTAGCTTGCCAGGCTCTCTGAGAGGGGTGGAGGAGTCGAACCCAGGTCAGCCACGTGCAAGGCAAATGCCCTACCTGCTGTGTTATTACTCCAGCCCAATATTTATGATCCTTGAAAATATTTGGGGACGGGGCCGGAGTGATAGCACAGTGGGTAGGGCATTTGCCTTGCACGCGGCGATCCGGGTTCGATCCCCGACATCCCATATGGTTCCCCAAGCACGCTATGAGTAATTCTTGAGGGCAAAGCCAGGAGTAACCCGTGAACATCGCTGGGTGTGACCCAAAAAAGAAAAAAAAAGAAAATATTTGGGGACAAATACCTGACTTTTACTCTTGTAGGCTGTCTAGAATTCGTGCTGGAGTAGATACAGTAGCACAAGCATTTAGGAATTTTCCTTTCATGTGGCTGACCTCACTTTCACCCTTAGCACCACATAAGGTCCCCCCAGTCTCCACACTTCCATGACTGACCCCTGAAATAAAGCCAGAAATAAACCCTTAGTACCACTTGATGCAGTCTGCAAACCAAAAAAGAACCCAGAAAGACACTAAAGGACATAAGAGGATTCTGCTTCATGAAAGAACAAATTATAGGTATTCATGATGGATCAAATCCAGGACCTCAAATATACAAGTCGTGTGTTTTACCATTCATTCAGCTACATCCCTGGCCCAGTGAAGAGTCTTTTAATATCAATTGCTTATTGAAGAATTTGACTTTTGAAAAATATAAATCTTTGCACACATTACATTTTATAGTATTATAAAATTTATTAGCAGCTATTTGGCATCACAGAATTTCTGGTTCTGATAGATTATATGATAACTTTCAAAAGTAAGGCAGTAAAAATTAAGCATATTTAGAGTGTTAGTTATATCTCATCAATTGCGCACACTTTATTCTCATTTTTAGGGTTAGAAACCTAGTCGGTGTAATCAGATACACTGATATAATAAGGAAGCAGAATAGCCAATAATCAATGATGCTAAATGGAAATAAAACACTTAGAAGCTGACATAAGGAAGAAGAGGTCTGAGTCCATGATCTAAAGATATATGGTGGTATAGTAATGGGGAAAGATACAAATTAACCACAATAAAATGCTTCTCTTTTGAGTAATTTTTTTCTTTGACTGTCAGAGAACTAGATTTATCATGTAATTTCAATAAGTGTCTGCCTGAGAGTAATCTCTAGATAATCTTGCCTAATGGAAGTTTTATGAAATGCAGCTGTAGTTTATAAATATCCTTGTGCCTACTTGGTACTTTTCTCTGATTATCTCCAGTTATCGTTGATAAGACTTGGATCCCTGGAGTTCAAGATGCAGCAACTTGGACTACAATTAGGGTTAGAGAGTAGTCACATACAATTATTGCACTCCTATGGGGTGAGAAAGTAGCACTGCACTGTCACTGTCGTCCCATTGTTCATCGATTTGCTCGAGAGGGCACTAGTAATGTCTCCATTGTGAGACTTGTTGTTACTGTTTTTGGCAAATAGAATACGCCACGGGCAGCTTGCCAGGCTCTGTCTTGCAGGCGGGATACTCTTGGTAGTTTGCCGGGCTCTCTGAGAAGGACGGAGGAATCTAACCCAGGTCAGCCGAGTGCAAGGCAAATGCCCTACCTGCTGTGCTATCACTCCAGCCCCTGTAACATCAAGTATTACTGAACAGCTGGTGAGGCAATCCCCAACCCCCACCCTGCTTTTTGGTGTTTGGGCCACACCCAAGTAGTGTTCAGGGTTCTCCTGGCTCTGCGCTCAGGGGAACCATATTAGGTGCTAGGGATCGAACCTGGGCTGGCCATGTGCAAACCGAGTGCCCTACCCACTCTACTGTCTTTCCGGCCCCAAGTGAGGTAATTCTTAAGAGTGCTGGATAACAAAAAAAGGCCTCTATTTTAGTTCACCAGATACAAGATGTATTTGTTTTAATGCAAAGCGCAAAATGCAAACAACATCAAATAAAGGCATCTGATGAAAAAAAATCTCAGGAAAATGAGAGTAACTCATGACTGGATCAGAGTGTTCCAGTTTCTTCTACAGAACTAGCAGGATATTCCAAACCTGCTGCAATTTTGACAGGAAATGGGATCTATTAAGCATTGTAAGTTATAGTGCAGTGAACCCTGTTTCAAGGTGAACTTTCAGTGAAAACGCTGTCACTGTCATCCCATTGCTCATTGATTTGTTGGAGTGGGCACCAGTAACGCCTCCATTGTGAGACTTGTTACTGTTTTTGGCGTATATCGAATACACCACGGGTAGCTTGCCAGGCTCTACCGTGCAGGTGAGATACTCTCAGTAGCTTGCCGGGCTCTGTCAGGAGCAGAGGAATCAAACCTGGGTCTTCTGCGTGCAAGGCAAGCACCCTACATGTTAGCCTATCAAAAACAAAAAAAAAATAAGTGAGAACAAAGTTAACAGATGCAGTGGTAAAGGCATAATGAACATATTAATGTGGTGAGAGAGTACTCAGGTATTTTATATGAGACCACAAGACAAATGACTTTTGGGGGCTATAGAGATAGTGCGACAGTCTCCAGGGACTCATTTTTTAAGGTTTCCAATCTTTGTGGTCAGAGATAGAATGATCCTCCTGCCCCTCCCCTGCTCCTTCTCCTCTTCCTCCTTCTCCTCCATCTCATTCTCCCCTCAAATGAGCCTTTGATGGATGGAGACAGGTAGGAGATTTCATCCCTGGTCTCTACCTGGGATCTGAGAATGAGCAAAGCTCTTCCCTGGACGTGCTGGCCAGAGCTTCATGGCAGGAAAGTGATCTCAGTGGCTTAGCAAGCTGCAACTTTTCCTCCCTGAAAGATGGAATCGTTCTGGGGGAAGAGGGTCTCTGCTCCCTAGAGTTGTGGCAGAAACTAGGCTGCAAGTGGTGTGTGTCGAGCAGCCGGCCAGGGAGCGGGGGTGTGAGCAGTGGGCCGGCTCTGCTGCATTAACCTGGACAGCGAAGCCACTCGAGTGTCTAATGCCTGTCTTTGTGGCTCTCTGAAGACTTTGCCCCGCAATTAATGGAGCAAGTGGTTCTGAATAAAATAGCTTTTATTTTCTTCCCATAACTTTGTCCTGGTGGAATGAATGTGTTTAGCATGAATATTGATGCGAAAGCAAGAAGTTGATTTTCTGACTCATAAATTTGTGGGAATGAAGAAGTCAGTAGCTATTAAATGAAAACATGTATCTTTGAACTATCTACTAAGTAGGATGCACACATGGTGTGCATGGGTGTGTGTGTGCATGCGTGTGTGTGTCTGTGTGTGTGTGTGTGTTTAGCACATAGGTGCCTAGAAATACAACAGGAGAAAGGTGAGATGGATAATCCCCATGGCGGCAGCTGAAGAGAGGAAGAGGAAGTTGGGAGGAGTTAGAACCATGTTACTCTGTACACCAGCCCAATCTCTGCCAAGAATGCGGAGGGAAGGAGCTAAGAAGTGTGAGTTAAACATCTTCACTGCTTATGAAACTTCTTCAAAAAGCTGCAGTGATCTTCCAGAAATGGATTTTTAAAAACATCTTTAAATAACCAGAAATGTACAGAAAAACTTTAAGTTCATAGTATGAACTTAACGTAGTATAAGACTAACACCCGGGAACAGTAGAAACAAGGGCCAGGAGGATTGGTCCATGGTTGGGAGCCTGACTCAAGGGCTGGAGGAGAGGACAGTTGGGATAGAGAAGGAACCACTATGACAAAGATTGTTGAAAGGGATCGCTCTGGATGGGAGATGCATGCTGAAAGTGGATGAAGGACCAAACATGATGGCCTCTCAGTATCTGTATTGCAAACCATAATGCCCAAAAGGAGAGAGAGAGAGAGAGAGAGAGAGAGAGAGAGAGAGAGAGAGACAGAGACAGAGACAGAGAGACAGAGACAGAGACAGAGACAGAGAGACACAGAGAGAGAGACAGAGAGAGAAAAGAAAAGTGCTTGTCATAGACAGAGAGGCAGGCTGTATGGGGAGGGGCTGGTGGTGGGAGGAATTCTGGGGACATCAGTGGTGGGAAATGTGCACTGGTGGAGTGTCGGGTGTTGGAACATTGTGTGACTGATCATGAACAGCTTTGTAACTATGTATCTCACAGTGATTAAAAAAAGGCAAAAAAGAGAATACTCATTCCATTTTTTAAATTCTTTAGAATGTTGCCTTATTTATATTTTTAAGCCTATAAATTACATAGTAAAAGTACCCTCAAAAATTTTTGTATAAGTAATTAGTGGTCAGTGGGGATGAGAAGGGTAAAGTAACTTTGTATATCAGAATCATAAAATCTGACATTGCCGCAACCATATTACTTAAACTGTAATCATAAATAAATGAATCAATGAGTTCTGGTTGCTGAAATCTTAAGACCCAGTTGGAGCCTTGTTCCCTAGGCAGCTCAGGACATTTTAGGGAGTACTTAGTATTCAGGGTGATCTGTTATATGGGGAGACAGTGGCCTCTGACCCCACTTGACGGTTATTGTCATTCCTCTGTCAAAGGATAGTGACATCCTTTACGTCCTTTAGTGAGTAGAGAATTGTGTTACATTTCATTTCTCAGTTCTTGGTTCCTGAGATCCAGAATCTCCTCTCCTAAACTATAATGACTCAGTATTTTTGAGCATAAGTAGTTTTTTTTTTTTTCAAGTATAGTGCTCCTTAATCTGGTTTTCCACCATCCAGATTCAGGTCATGCATCTTTTGTAAGAATATTGCAGAAGTGATCTTTTTATTTATTTTCTACAGTTTACCAAGCATTATTTCATTTTAATTTGCTCAAAATTGGTGGTAAGTGTGGTTCCTCTGTCTGGAGAGGTGTGGCATGTTTTTCCACTCACACTCCCCTGTTCTTACTTTTCTCTATCTGATTCGCGTTTATCTGTAGACATATTTGCCTTTGTCTTTTGTCCCATGGATTACGATTCATTGCCATCATTATTTATTGGATGTTAAAGTTCCTTTAGTCGGGCCAGCTAGTGCCCCTTTGGTCTGGTTTCTGTCTTTTGTTTATTTATTTATTTATTTATTTATTTATTTATTTATTTATTTTTAGTTTTGGGGCCATACCCAGCTGTGCTCAGCACTTACTCATGGTTCCGTGCTTAGGAATCACTGCTGGTTGGGGCCATATGTGGTACCTGGGACCAAGCCCAGATTGACTTTGTACGAAGGCAAGTGCCCTACCCACTACCCTATCTCTCCAGCCCCAGGTTTCTGTCAAGGAGCCCTTCTGAACTCACTTCATTGAGTCCTTTCTCCCTTCCAGCCCCACTGTCTTCCAGGCTTGTGTTTTCACTGGTCCAAAACTGAAGCCAGCAGCTTCTCCAATGGCTCTCCTTGATCTGGGAGCCAAAGCTCCAATATGAGTGCTCCTTGTGCCCATTTTTCTTGTGGTGCCCGTGTTTTCAACCTCCCGGGGGTAGACAGTGCTAGGACTGTGTGAACGTGGATGGGCAGTGATCACTGCTGTCTCCACGCTCTGCTCAGTCTCCGAGAGACTCATTTCAAATACGAGGCCAAGATGTGGTCTAGTTTCCCTCTTCTCACAGTTGCAGCTTCTTTCTCTGGCCGTGGAGAACGTTTCCCCATGGCCTTTCAGCTGGTTGCTTGTGTGTTTACCTGCTGAAGGCGACACCTCTCCTGTCTCCCTGCTCCTTTCTCATGCATCTTCTTTTGCATCCTCGGTGCACGTTGGTTCATCAGTCCTGGGCACATTTCCCTGCATCAGGAACAGCCTCCTTATCCCCTGTGGTTTCTGCTTCCTCTCCGTGCTGACACACGCTGGCATAAGGCATATCTCTTAGCAACCTCTGATACTGCTTATTCTGTGGGGCCCAGCCCCATGGATCCGAACTTGACGAATGGTTCATTATATTTGAGCATATTTTTTGGTATAGAATCTAGATCTTATGGGCTTTCCCTAAAAAGATGTCCTCCCCCATCAGGGCTGAAATCTAACTCTTTCCAGGTGGTAATCTTAGCATCATCGGACATTGTGCAGCTTCTTACCTTTTCTTACCTCGGTCCTTGGAGGCATATAGCATCCAGAGGCACCAGAGACAGCTTCGAGCGATCCGTCATCAGGCTACTGGGCAGAGGAGAGAGGTCCTGTCCTGGATAGAGGTTGCCCTTTCTGGGAAATCTGCTTAAAAGAGAATGAATAGGCAAAGAACCTCTTTAACCAGGACGGATGAACAGTGAATGTGGACAAACCTCCCCTGTGGCTTAGTGAATTTCTCACTTTCTAATTAACAGTGTTAGAAACATTAAATATGCCAGCACTTTGTCATCACAAAAGTTAGTAGGTGAGAGGAAAAGTTGCATTAAGTTCTACCATTAGGTTGTTAAGACTAAGTTGTTATTCCTATTGCTTATTGCTCAGTTGTTAAGAAGGGGAACAGCAAGCCCTGTTCTATTTGCTTTGCTGCTCCTGTGTCCAGGTTTCCACAATGTCCTCTAAGGTACCATAAACCCAAACGATGTCACTTTCGCTTTTAAGGTTTGTGCCGCTTGGGATATGGATTAATAAAAAGGCTATATAGATCTTTGTGTGTGTGTCGCCAGAAGATGTGTCATTGTCAGTGGCTTCACTGGATCAGGCCAAGGCAACTATAAATTTTGTCTTTACAAAATGATTGTAAGGAAATGCCTGATTCTTTTTATCTTTTATGTTTGGCAGAAAATGAATCCGTTGATACAAACCAGTAAGTAGACACTGATGTTTGCTCCTCAATTACTCTCTGTGTATAGTTTTTAAATCTCTAAAATGTGTTCATGTGAAAAACATCACTCACAACCTCAGGAGGCATCATCATTACGAAAATACCCGCAACCAAGGAAGACATGCCTTTAACGCTGAAAATCAGAATCGGACTCCCTCTACTCACCGAGGGGCATGTTTTCCATGTTCAGGAATTTTATGCTTTTTGAATCTATGCTTTTATATCAATGTTTGTTCTAGTTGCAGTTAAATTACTCACATTTTTACCGGAAAATAAAAAGTTTAGAAATATGTTGCATTCTTTTACATCTTAAAAAACTTGAAATGCTTGCCTGAATGACCCTACCTATAGACTACCATGGTGAACCCTGGGTAAAACTGGAAATAAACAAAAATAACTGCCAGAAGACACCGGACAGTGAAATAAAAGCAAACATATATAGAAGGGGAAAAATATGGATCGAGTTTTCTAACTTGATGGACTTTAGCACATGAGCATAAACTGTCCTCAGTGTTTGAAGGACACATGGAGATGGTAGAAATTAAATAGGTTAATGCTGGAGGCAGTTTGGAACAAGTACAGCAGCAGAACGTGGACCGGGAGAAAGTTAGAAGCAGAAAACTTCAAGTTTTAGTGAAAACTTTGGTCAAATAAAGTTGACCCTCAGCCTTTAAAGATTTTTTTAATTTTAATTTTATTTTTATAAATTTTTGTGATGACTTAGTATTTCATTATTCCAACACCAGGCCCACCACCCTTACACCTTCCCACCACCATTATTTCCAACCACCCCCCACCAAGTCTGACTCAACAGCAGACCCCCAAATTTTTATTTTGTATTGTTTGTTATGAATAACTTGCTAAAATGATTTAAAAATATTTCCCTAGAAGAAAATGCATGAAGATTATTGTATCTCATCCTGGAGAGATTACTAATATTTAAGAGGTTGAGCCTTGGGTGCTAATATTTTCTTAATTGAGATTGGTTGCCTTCTACTTTACATCCTGTTCAAATGTGGTGTGTTACTCCTGGTGTATCAGTGGTGCAGAGTTTGCTCCAGGAATTCTAAAAGTTTGAATGGGCTGGATACAGCTGTAGTTGAATTTTTAAAACTGGATGGTGACTTTGGGGTCTGGAAGCTTGTTTGTCTGCAACTTAGATTTATTTTTAAGTCTCTCGATCATGGCTGGCTAATGAGCTTCCAAGGTACAGGAGACAGTTCATGGGAGTGACTGCCAGGCTCCCGGAACAACAGAGTAATAGGGGGAGGCCATCTATCCCCGACACAAACTCTGTGAATGCCTGGAAATTCCTAACCCCTCAACCTTGGGCAGGGGAAGGTGTGGGCTAATGCCAGGTTTCAAAGGAAAGAATTAGAAGCATGAACTGAAATTTGAACCATCCCATGGAAGAACCAAACCTACAGTTTGAGTCTAAGCAAACTGATTGTTAAAATGACTAGAAAGAAAACATTCCTAGAAAGAAAACATTCCTTGGAAGAATGGAATAAAACCAACAACTCTTTCCAAAAAATAATGTTCATGACACAATCCAAAGTTATTTAACATCTAAGAATTGGGGCAATGAAATAGATAACATATGGAGAGGTCTTCAAAATATCCCTTCAAAATATGGGAATGAGATAGACTTTTAAAGTAAGTTTCATAACCGATCAGTTATGTAAAGAAAAATAATGACTTTGACACATGAACTATTACTATATCTCAGAATTTATGGAATATATTTTTCAAATCTCTAAGATGGTTGACAAGAACATTTAAAGAAGGTATGGTTTTTTGGTTGTTTCAGGCACTGTGATTTACAACACTGTTAATGATAGGGTTTCAGGTATACACTGTCCCACATCCCACTGTCTACCGAATTTGGCTTCTCACTTAACCTTCTCCCTCACTCTGTCCTCTGCATTGAAACGTGGCAAGCCCAGTTCTATAGACCAGTTTGCAGACTTCACTGGCAATGGTCTTTTATGATCCCCACTCCTTTGTTTCTATGTATCTCTCTACGAGAGAGATCATTCCTTATCTACACCCTCTTCTTCTGGCTGACTTCATTCAACATGATATTCTTTAGAACCATCTACCTAGTGACTTATTGTTTGGCTAGATCTTTTTTATAGCTGAGTTGTATTCCATTTTGTTTATATACCACAATTTCTTTATACAGTCATCTGTTCTTGAACACTTTGGTTGTTTCCTGATTTGAGCTATTGTAAATAGTACTGAGGTGAACATAGGAGTGCAAGTGTATATTATAAATGCTTTTCTGAATATTTTTATAAATAGTTTCTGAGTATTTGGGCCTTTGAGGTAGATATGATGAAGTGGAATTGTTGGATAATATGGAAGCTCAGTTCTTAGTTCTTTAAGAGGTGTCCATACTGTCTTCCAAAATGGTCAAACCAGTTGACATTACCATTAGAAATGGGTGAGGATTCCTATTCTCCCCACGTCCATGCCAACACTGACTGGTTTATATTTTCTCATATGTATGCCAGAATCACTGGTATGAGGTGCTGTCTCATTGTTTGATTTGTATTTCCTTGAAGATGAGGGATAAAAACATTTTTTATATATGCCTTACCCACTTGTCTTCATTGTTTTTATCTATTCTCTCCATTTTTTAAATGATGTTGATTGTTTTTTCTTGTTAAATTTTATGATTATATATTGCTCTGTAACACTCTTGTCCCATTGTTCATCAATTTGCTCGAGCGGGCACCAGTAACATCTCCATTGTGAGACTTGTTGTTACTGTTTTTGGCATATCGAATACGCCATGGGTAGATTGCCGGGCTTTGCTGTGCAGGCAGAATGCTCTCGGTAGGTTGCCGGGCTCTCCAAGAGGGACAGAGGAATCAAACCTGGGTTGGCCATGTGCAAGGCAAAAGCTGTTCTATCACCCAGTCCATAATTATATACTAATATCATTTACTAATATTATTCTAATTAATATTAATAATTAACAATTAATATTATTAATTAATATTGGAGCAATGGTACAGAGGGTAGGACATTTGTCTTGCCCATAGATGACCCGGTTTTGATTCCTCCGTCCCTCTCAGAGAGCCCGGCAAGCTACTGAGAGTATCCCACCTGCACAGCAGAGCCTGGCAAGCTACCCCTGGAGTCTTTGATATGCCAAAGACAGTAACAACAAGTCTCACAATGGAGACGTTACTGGTGCCCGCTCGAGCAAAATTGATGAACAATAGGACGACAGTGCTACAGTGCAGTGCAAATATTATTGATATTAATATACTACATATAAAATATTAACCCTTTGTCTGGGTAGCTTGCCAGGTTCTCCCAGGGAGAAGTAGGCTATAAGGTGTCTCCTTCCAGGAGCTTGGTTTTAAGTCTCTGGATGTTGGCCGTTGGTGGGATTACATGGCACCAGGGGCAGTCCCTGGGTGTGACCGCTTAGCTACTGGAAAATGGGAAATCTGGGTGGAAGAGGCCCAGTCCCGATCCGAACAGGCTTGGAGGTCTCAGCCCCGGTTCCCATACACCTGGGTTCCTCTGCCGGTATCTTCATGTGTGAGGCTCGTCCAAATGTGTGGAGAGGGGCCTTGAGCATGGCTGTGGCTAAGGCTCTGCAGGTATTTGTCTGTGATAGCTCTGCTCGGGGCAAGGAGGGAAGCTGGAGCCTGTTGGAATATTTCCCCTTTTCCAGCTGCCTTCTGGAGTTTTGTCACAGAAACCTTTTGTCACAGAAACCTAGCTGATCTTTGACCCGCAGATCTAAGGTGCTAGCCAGGCTTGATTTGACATTGTAGATTCCAGGCTCTGGCCCAGCCTAATCTTTGGGATGTAAATCCGAGTGCTTTCAGCCCAAAGAAGGCTTCCGTTTTGTTTTTGTATCTTCTTTCCGGGGGCCTAGATTAACGGCCTGCAGATACAAGAGAATTATGTTGCCTCAATGTTCTTCCTGTAAGATCTTTTGGTGTCTTTGGTGACGTCAATGTATTGCGCCCTTTGGAAGGGCCATGATCAATAAAAGGGGTTCGGAGAGAAGGTGAGGGGGCGGAAAGTGTATAGGGGCGGAAAGGTGTAGAGAGGGCAGAAAGGTGTAGAGAGGACGGAGAGTGCATAGAGGGAAGATTGGAATAAACTGCAAGTGAGACCAACCATCATGGCTCCGTTCCTTCCTTTGCCTGCCACATCTTCGCCATCAACCTCCCCGGGGTGGGGGAAGTGGCTGGAGGCTACCGAACTCGGGTGGCGGGAGAGACAGCTGCTGCCCTAGGCCCTGTGCCTGGCTCGGTGCGGTGTGGCGTCCCTTCCCTCGCCCGCGCCTTTTCTTTTTATTTTTATACAGAGCCCACTCCCTCAATTCCCTCATTTAACGTATATGTTCAACATATTTGAATTTAGCATCTCAAAAGTCTTATAAAGTGATCTTGGGCCAAGGAAATAGCTAAAAGGACTGGGGCCCAAGGTTTGCTTGCAGGAGGCCTGGACTTGATCCTGGGCAGCATTTGGCCCCCAGATTCTACTGGGATTAGCTCCTGCACTACTTAGATTCTGATTAGTGAGCTAGAAGTGATCCCCAATCCCACCTGGTGTTGCTTGTAAAAATCAAAGAAAATTCAGTGTTTTGGGGGGGGGGCATACCTGATGAATCATTTTATATAAGATTAATTTTTAAATCACTGTCACTGTCATCCCGTTTTTCGTCGATTTACTTGAGTGGGCACCAGTAATGTCTCTATTCCTCCAAGCCCTGAGATTTTAGCAGCCTCTCCTTACTCATCATTCCCAACGATTGGAGGCAGAACTTGGCAAGCTATCCATGGTGTATTCGATATGCCAAAAACAGTAACAATAGCTGTCTCCACAATGTGATTCTGGGTGCCGCATGTGTGCGGCCTCTCCGCAGCTGCACGAGCATGAATCCAGACTCAGCTAAACTACTTTTGGTATGGGCAGCTCCTTGCAGAATGTCTCCAGACTGAGAACTAAGCTGCGGTCCCATGTCCGCCCAGGAGGGGAAAGGTATTTCTCTCTCTTGCCTCTTCCTTGCAGGGGGTGAAGGGCATGGCGACCGCCATATTATGATGACCACAGATGAGAGTTACAAGCTTGCAATGATCCAATATCTGGAAGAAATATCCCTGGACTTAGTTGCTAAAGTACAGAAATCCAAAACTGCGCGCGACCTCATATCTCTTCACAACAGGTCTGACTCTAGTGGGGAACTCCTAACAGTAATAGTGAAGTTTGTGTTGAAATACTGAATGTAACCAAAGTAAAGAGAAAGTAAAGTGAAATTTATTAGGTTAGGGGGAGGTGAGGGGGGCGGGATGGGGGTGTACTGGGTTGTTTTTTTTTTTTTGGTGGTGGAATATGAGCACCGGTGAAAGGATGGTTGTTTCAGCATTGTATAACTGAGACTTAAGCCTGAAAGCATTGTAATTTTCCACGTGCTGATTCAATAAAATAATAAAAAAAAAAACACAGTAATGATAGGTCTCACTCCCCTGACCCTGACATTTTTAAATCACTTTTAAAATATAATGAAATGTTTTAAATCAAATTAAATTCTTTTTTGGTGGTTCTGGGGTTGTTTGTAGCAATCCTCGTGCACCAGATCACGCCCGGGATTTAACCCAAATTGCCTTCATGCAAAATGTGCACTTAGCCATGGAGCTCTCTCAGTCCTAAGATGATCCTTACGATTTCCATGATAATGTCTTGAACAATGCTGATGGGAGGAGTAGAAGGAGAGACTTATGTTAGAGAGTCAGAGTGTACTTGGAAATGGAAAGTTTCTACTTATAAAAATGACGTGAGACAGTAAGAGAGACAGAGGGCAAAAAAAGGTCAAGAGAAAAGTAACTGGGTCATATAGATGAGTATTTAACACATAATGGAGGCATGTTTTATTTGAAATATAAACGTTTTACTTAACAGAGCACTATGAGATTTCTATCGAGAAAATATTTTAAAATAAGTTTCTTCTGTCACATAAAAATAATCTCAATTGGTTTACATATCTAATGTAAAAGCACTGTAGCACTCTCGTCCCATTGTTCATCGATTTGCTCGAGCAGGCACCAGTAACATCTGCATTGTGAGACTTGTTGTTACTGTTTTTGGCATATTGAGTATGCCACGAGGAGCTTGCCAGGCTCTGCTGTGTGGGTAGGATACTCTCAGTAGCTTGCTCGGTAGCGAGAGGGATGGAGGAATTGAAGCCGGTTGGGACACATGCAAGGCAAACGCCCTACCCACTGTGCTATCACTTCAATCCATCTAATGTAAAAATAAAATAAAAATCAAGAATTTCTAGAAGACTGTGTGTGAAGTTTCTAGCAGTAAGCAAAGTCCTCTAATTCTAAATGGTCTGCAACTGGAAAAGTAAGAACTAATTTAATACATACAATTTAGAGGTTTTCATTGTAGTAGAGTGACCATAAATTAAGTTAACAAACCAATAGTATATTTGAGGGCTAAAACTTTAAAATCAGAGGTAGGAGTTCCTATCTATACTCAATGTTCTGAAATAGATGATCAACATGTAAATGGCATAAAATTGACAAGTATGATACTAGACATTTATCAGTAGAAATTTCCTTGATCAAAAATACAAGAAAAGTGAATTCCATGACTTTATTTTTTTCTAACAGCATGATCACTGTCACTGTCACTGTCATCCTGTTGCTCATCGATTTGTTCGAGCGGGCACCAGTAACGTCTCTCATTGAGAGACTTATTGTTACTGTGTTTGGCATATCCAATACATCACGGGTAGCTTGCCAGGCTCTGCCGTGCGGGCTCGATACTCTTGGTAGCTTGCCGGGCTCTCCAAGAGGGGTGGAGGAATCGAATTCGGGTCGGCCCTGTGAAAGGCAAATGCCCAACCGCTGTGCTATTGCTCCAGCCCAACAGCATGATAATAGACATTTATCAGTAGAAATTTGCCTGGTCAGAAAATAAAAGAAAAGCGAATTTCATGACTTCGGTTTTTTTTCTAAGAGCTGCATAGTATTCCATTGTGTAGATGTACCATAATTTCTTCCAATCATCTGCTCTCGGGCACTTGGGTTGTTTCCAGATTCTGGCTATTATGAACAGTAATTCAATGAACATACAAGTATAGATGTTATGTCTGCTGTGTGTTTGAGCCCCCAGGGCATATTTCCAGCCATGGTACTGCTGGGTCATATAGAAGCTCAATTTCTAGTTTTTTGAGGAATGTCCATACTGTTTTCCAAAATGGCTGGACCAGTCAGCATTCTCACCAACAATGAAAGAGAGTGCTTTTCTCTCTGCATCCACACCAGCATTGGTTGTTCTTGTTCTTTTGATATGTGCCAGTCACTGTGGTATGAGATGATATCTCATTGTTGTTTTGATTTGCATCTCCTTGATGGTTAAAGCATTTTTTCATGTGCTTTTTGGCCATTTTTATTTCTTCTCTGAGGAAGTTTCTGTTCTTTTCTTTTCACCATTGCTTAATAGGTTGAATGTTTCTTCTTGTAAAGTTCTACTAGTACCTTACATATCTTGGATATTAACCCCTTATCTGATGGGCATTTGGTAACTAATGTTTTCCCATTCTACAGGATGTCTCTGTATCCTGGTCACTATTTCTTTTTTCTTTAATTTGTTTTTTAATTTAATCACTGTGAGAACAGTTACAGGGCTTTTAGGATCAAGTCTCAGTCATACTATGCTCAAACACCCGTCCCTTCACCAGTGTACATGATCCACCACCAATAACCTCAGCAAACCCCCCCCCCCCCTCGCACTCCCTGTCTGCCTGTGTGGCAGGTGATTTTCACTTTACTCTTTCCTTACTTTGATTGCATTCAACATGAAACTCACTATTGTTATTTGGAGTTTTTCCTCCAATAGTCAGACCTGTTGGAATGGTGTCATTAGATTGTATGTTTTCTATTGTTGGTAACAAAGAGCATATGATGTTTCACAGTCTCGAAAGCGGCCGCCCAGTTTTGGAATTCTGGTATTAAGTCCAGAGGTATTTCTGCCAGCAGCCGCTGCATTCCGAGATTTGTTTCTGTGGTGCTGGGATCATGGCTGTTCAGGAACGGAGAAGCCGTATAAGTGCGACCGGTCGGGGTCCCATTTGGGTAGGAGGCAGGGCCGGTTCTGCCTCCCCCATTGCAAGATTCCCCATGTATCCCATCCCATCACTGCAAACTCCTGCCTCTCTGTCCAATTGGTTCTGAATGGTGGCGGTCGCCATGCTGTCCAGGGGGGAAAAGGCCAAGGGTCAGAAACCCTTCCCCTCCCGGGGCTGCACGGGGCCGTAGCTTAGTTCAGAGTCCAGGAGTATATCTGCCAGCAGCTGCTGGGTTCTGAGATTGGTTTCTGTTCCTCTGGGATAATGGATGCTCAGGGGTGGTGGAGCCATTCCTGAGCATATATTTTTTTTTTTTTATCTCTTTATGTATTGTTTTATTTTTTTTTCTTTTTGGGTCACACCCGGCGATGCACAGGGGTTACTCCTGACTTTGCATTCAGGAATTACTCCTGGCAGTGCTCAGGGGACCATGTGGGATGCTGGGAATCAAACCAGGGTCGGCCGTGTCCTGAGCATATTTTTTGTATATCTGGAGAAGGCATGCTGGCTGTACCTTCTCTGTCTGGCACCCTGGTGTTGTTGGCCCCGTCTGGGGTCCGGAACAATCTCCGGTCTTTAATAAATTTTGATCTGACTTTTGTGTCTGATATTAGAGAGAGATCTGAGGTGGACATGGAGAGTATCATGCTGAGTGAAACGAGTCAGAAGGAGAACAGTAGGCAGAATGATCATACTCATTTGTGGGACACAAAAAATAAAAACAGTCTGAGACTAAAACCCAAGGAGAGTTAAAACATGGGCCAGGAGGATTGGTCTCCTTGGCCTCATGTACTGGGGATGAAGGCAATTGGAATAGAGAAGAAACCACTATGGCAATGATAGTTGAAAATGATCACTCTGGATAAGAACTGTGTGCTGAAGGTAGGTAAAGGAACAAACATGTAACCATGTAACCTCTCAGTATCATATTGCAACCAAAATGCTCAAAGGAGGTGGAGAGAGAGAGAGAGAGAGAGAGAGAGAGAGAGAGAGAGAGAGAGAGAGAGAGAGAGAGAGAGAGAGAGAGAGAGAGAGAGAGAGAGAGAGAGAGAGAGAAGAAAGTGCTTGCCATAGAGGCAGGCTGGGGTGGGCAGGACAGCAGGAGGGAAACTGGGGACACAGGTGCTGGGAAATGTACACTAGTGAAGGGATGGGTGTTGGAACACTATAACTGAAGCACTATCATGAATAGCTTTGTAACTGTGTATCTCATGGGGGCCCAATAAACAATGAATAAACTTAAAAAACAATGTACCAATGTAAAAAAAATAAGAAAAGGTGTACAAGTGGGAAAGATAAATAACTTTCACTCTTTTATCTACATATTAGTAAAAATTGAAATGAACATAAATCCAGGGCCACCCAGAAGTGGAGAAAATGACAAGCTCATAAAAATGCTAAAAGAAATAGGAAAGCAATTACTCCACATCTATTTAAAACAATACCTATGCTCTGATGACCCAGTAATCCCTTCCTGGTAATGTATTCTGCATAAAGAAAATTTTAATTCTGTAAGGATTATCTACAAGGGTGTTTACATCATCATTATTCATAGGAAAAATCACATCAATAATAAATTGGATAAATGAATTATTGTTCTTCCAAATGATTGAGAACTGTGCTTATTCATTTCTAGGAAATTTCATAGTTAAAATCCTAAGTGATGGAATCCCATTCTTAGAATGCATTTCTTATGTCATACATATGGCTATGTTCATATGGATGTGGAACTATGCATATGAATATGCATAGTTATAAATATAAAATAAAGTATGGTAGGATGCACTTTAGGCTGCTAATGTGCCTAATGGGTTATCTAGTAGGAACAATGCAGTAAGGGAATCCTGGTTGGTATGGGAAGTAGGGGAAATGTAGGCCAAGTATAAATGAAGCATGAATGAAAAAGAATGTGTGAAATAACTGTCTTACTTTTAGACAATTAAATTACACATTCTTTTTCATAGGAAGACCTCAAAGAGAGAAGAGCAGCAGTGTTGGCCGATGCAGCAGAAGCCGTGAAAAGTATTCACAATGCTCGCCTGTCCTTCGCCAAGTATAAGAACAAGATGACTGCCCTCTGACATCCTGATGGATCTATCACATCTTCCAGAAGAGCAATGGAGAGGATTATTCATGACTTCTACTTGGATCTCTTTGACAACCACATCCACCTGCTCACATACCAAATTCCACAGGATGAATATGTCATTCCCAATGTCCTCCCTTCTGATATCTGACACGCCATTTCGTCAGTAAAGATGCGTACAGCACCTGGTCCAGACAAGGTCAGACCTGAACACCTAAAGAATCTGCCATCAGTATTCGTCAATACACTGGCTCAGCTCTTCACACACTACTTGTCCGAATGGAAGTTTCTGTCCCAATGGAAAACCAGCAGGACCATTCTGTTGTATAAGAAGGGAGACATCCACGACATCGGCAACTATTGCCCAATCTGCCTGTTGTCTGTCATCTACAAGTTGTTCACTCGAGTCATCCTGAATAGAATAGGCAGAACAGTAGACGAAGGACAACCATTCGAGCAAGAAGGGTTCCAAAAAGGATTCAGCATGATGGACCATATCCACACAGTGCCCAAGCTCATTGAAGTTTCATGAGTTCAAGATGCTGCTCTGTCTAACTCTAACGTTCATCAATTTAAAGAAGGCCTTTTATTCTGTTGAGACTGAAACAGTCATCGAAGTCCTAGCCAAACAGGGCATCCAAACTCAGTACATCAAGATCCTCCACAAACTGTATTACGGATTCACCACCAGGATCTCACCATTCTACAAGGAAGTGATATTGATATAAAGAGAGGGGTTCGGCGAGGTGATAGCATTTCACAGAAACTCTTCAGTGCCACCCTCGAGAATGTCATTTGATGACTGGAATGGGAAGGAATGAGAGTGAAGATAGACTGTCCGCAACTACACCACCTCTGCTTCGCTGATGACATCATTCTCATAACACCAAACATTAGCCAAGCGGCACAAATGCTGACCGACTTTGACCGCAAGTGTGGAAAGGTCGAACTGCAGCTGAATCTCAGCAATATGATGTTAATGAAAAATGAACTAGTCCCTGACATTCCATTTGCTCTCAATGAAATGAACATCTCTGAATGCAGCAGCTATATGTACCTGGGTCAAGAACTCAACATGAGGAACGACTTGGCACCAGAACCCCGCAGGAGGAAGAGAGCAGCGTGGAATGCCTTCAAGAGCATCGAAGAAGTGGTTAAGAGGATGAAGAACCTCCAGCTCTGGGCACATCTTTTAGACTCCACCGTTCTTCCTGCACTAACATACGCCTCAGAGACCTGGGTCCTACGCAAACAGGATGAGAACACTATTCGGGAATTCCAAAGAGGAATCGAAGAGCTATGCTTGGAGTATCATGTTTCACTCAATTGAGAAAAGGAATCTGGAGTTCCGACCTCTGTAGACAGTCAAGAATAAGGGACACTGTCTCATTTTCCAAGGCATCAAAAATCAGGTGGGCTGAACATGTGATGCGATTCAGAGACGACAGCTGGACTAGAGCTTTTACCAACTGGATTCCATGGGACGTCAAAAGACCTTGTGGTTGCCCACCAATGAGATGGTCAGATTTCTTCACCAAAACCCTGAATGAACAGTCTGAGGCTCTTCCTGTTCCTGGAGTGAGCAGATATTATTGGGCTACACTAACACGCGACAGGATAGATGGAGATATTACTGCTGATGTCATCCTGTTGACACTACTGATCAATGGGATGACAAGTGACAAGTGATATAATTGTATTTATTTATTCTTATACATAATATTAGAATTATTATTTGCCTATGTATATAGAAAGATATCTTCAATCTATTTGAGTCAAAGCCTTGAATGGCCTGATTCTTCTAGACTTTAACTTTTTGTTTCAAAATTTCTTGCACCAAAACTTCATTCTTTGGGGGGACTCTAGAAGTGAAAACAGGAGTGAACTCCAGGATGGTATAGTTCAGGTCCACTTTCCACTGAATTACTTAAAGAAAGTGAATCATTCTTCTATTCTTAAGGAATATATAGACTCTTTGTGTGTGTGTGTGTGTGTGTGTGTGTGTGTGTGCGTGTGTGCATGTGGTGTTGTGTAGGGAACTGATCCTTAACACAGCTGGTCTTTGAGATGCTGGTTTCCACACTTTTTTTTTTCTTTTGCTTTTTGGGTCACACCCAGCGATGCTCAGGGATTACTCCTGGCTTTGCACTCAGGAATTGCTCCTGGCAGTGCTTGGGGGACCATATGGGATGCCGGGGATCGAACCCAGGTCAGCTGCATGCAAGGCAAACACCCTACCCGCTGTGCTATCGCTCCGGCCCACGGTTTCCACACTTTCTAAACTGGGTTTAGAGGAGGAAGCTGTGAAATAATGCTTTGGGGACTAGGGTTAGAGGGATAGAGAAAGGGGCCATCTTTGTTGGGGAGACAGAAGTTCTGACCCTCATTGGAGTTTTGAGGTCAGAGTCTGGTGGAATCACATCTGAGAAAAGAAGAGGAAGTAAAGCCAGAGAGGACCATGAAGGTCCATGCAAAGAAACAGATTAAGCTGCCAGACCTGCAATGTGGCTTAGCCAGTAGAGCACATCCTAGCGCAACGGAGCTTAGGTCCTGGGCTCCGTCTAAGGCTCCACAGGGCATCTGGAGCAGCCCCTCATTTAAACAACAACAACAACAAAAACAATAATATGATCATAAAAAATCTGTCAGTGGAAGCGAACGCTGTTTATCTCAGAAAGGAGGGCACCTAAGCTTCCTGTGCACTCATGGAAAAGAGAAGAGGCGGATCTGGTAATGCTGGTGCAACTGTGACTTTGGGGACAGCAGGAGTGGACAGAGGAGGTGCTGGCCTGGAGGTCCAGTGCAGTGGGGCTCAGTCATCAGTAGACCAAGGGGAGCTCAGTGCGAGGTGGGATGGAGGGATGGGAAATGTTTGAGCTCTAGGTTTATGGGTCCTTGCAAATAATGCGATAATTTTGAGCAAAGAATTGTAGGGCAGGGAGGATTTATTGTGGAGTGTCCCTCGGGATGTGGTGACCAGCACCTCATGGACCCAGGTTTTTGTCACTAGCTCCAGATGCCTCCCTACCATTGCTGGGTTTGAGCAGCTCTTCATTCTAGGGCATGGAGCCACCTGCCTGGTTAGCCAGGTATGAATGAGCATAGTCGCTAGACCCCCCAGCACCTTAGGAAGACAAAAAAATAAATGCAATAGAATAAAATCAAATGAAACTTTATTAAAGTAAAGAAACAAAATAACAGGAGAGGGCTGTTAGGATACAGAAGGAACCAGTACGAGAATGATAAATGAAAATGATCATTTTGGGCAGGACTAGGCATTGACAGTAGGTACTATCTCACGGTGAGTCAATACAATTAAAAAATAATAATAATAAATAAATATTTTTAAAAAGTAAAAAAAAACGAAAGAAGGTAAAAGGATGTAACTGATAACCTTTTGGTATCTGTATTGCAAACCATAAGTCTCCCAAAATAAATTAAAAAATTAAAAAAAACAAAGAACAGTAGAAGCATCTGTGACTCGAATGCATTTGGAAAGCAGTTCCCGGGTCCAGGGTGGAGAACATCTGAGGCTCCGATGTTGACTCCAGGAAGCTCTTTTGGGGAAGCACTGGGTTCCTGGGCGTCTCTTACTCCAAGAACGGAGAACAGGACAGACCTGTCCCCGAGGGGCTCCACCCAAATCAGGGCTACCCACAGGCCTTTGCGCTGAAACTTCTTGTGCACAGCAGCTGCCTCCCTTACAGAAACCTACTCCACACTCACAAATGAAGGATCATGGGTAACCGCGTGTGCACGTGGGTAGACACGTGCGCATGCTTGGGTATGTATGTGTGCATGCATAGGTGTGGCGACACGTGCCTGCGTTAGTGTGGAGGTTGGAGAAGTCCCTTGACCAATGAGGGAGGGCCAGTGGGTAGCCCGTCTCCTTCCCTCCTCGGGCTGACCTGTGCCATAACACTGTCACATGGTTTCCGGTGGGATCCTTCCACTGATCCTTTTCCTAGGAAAGCACACTTCATAAAACGCGCTTGTTTTCAATCTCCCTTATTCTCTGTCTCCATCCCCCTCCCTCATCCTGACCAAACTCCCCACGGAGTCATCACACTGATTGTGGTAAATGTGTTGTTTCTGGCTGTACTTGCTGTGGAGCTGAAGCTAAGACAGGATCTGCTAAAACATAGAGGCATCAGGAGGATAGACAGGGGTGAAGGCGCTTGGCCAGCATGATGCTGACCTGGGTTCGATCCCCTTCACCATATGGCCCTCCGAGCACCACATATGGCTCCCGATATACCCAGAAAACAGAGCCAAGAGCACTGCAGGGCCTGACCCAACACTCTTTCCCCATAAATAAAACACAGAGAATGTAGGAAAATGTGTTCCTAACAGGGGACTGAAGGGTGGAATTTTTTTTTTTTAACTAGAAAGTGGGTTTTCGTGTCTTTTTTCTGCTCTTTGATCATGAGTTTAGATTTTTAGTTATTTAAAAATGTCTCTAATGTTGATTTCCTAGGTGCACAGAAAAAATGAACCAAGCAATGCGTGATGGATCTTGAATTAATTGTAGAATATACAATGGAGAGTAAAACAAATTCAGCTGCTTTTGAATAAAAAGCTCTTATAATTAAAAATCTGTTAGAAGAACAGTCCTAATTTTCCTTTATGTTCCTTGAAAATTTGCCAGGAATTTAAAAGTCTTCTATCATTACACAGGGCTTCTGGACTTTAACAGTCCCTTAGCTCCTCAGCTAATTTTATGTCCTGAACTAAAATTACTTCTCTAGGCTTTCTTGCCTTTTTTTTTAATGCCACCTAATTTAGTAAGATTCTTAGAGATAGTAATTCTTATTATGCTTTTCTTATTTAATTATGTGATGTCCTGCAACCATTATGCTATTCTAAAAGCAGCTTTTGTATAGAAAATTCTTTTTGAGTCTAATTTGGGAGCTTTCCAGTTGTACGCTACTCTTGTTTGATCTCAAGGTTGTTTTAAGAATAATGGTGTGTTCACGGACATCAGAAGCATTAGCAGGACTCAACTGTCCTCTTTCTACTGGACTCGATTAAGAAACCTTTTCTAGATACTCCCTTTCTTTGCTTGGAGGTTATCAGCTCCCCGAAATTCCTCCAAGGGCAGCGCCCTAAACATTTGTTGGTTCTTATTCGCTGCGTTTTGTTATAGGCAAAACCAGAAATATTTTAACCTCCCTCAGAGGAGGAAACCGAAAGGTAAACAGTCCATTTGCCCCGAAATCAATATCTGAATGTCAAATATTTCATTCTTGCCACTGAATTATATCTGTAATTTTGAGCCTGTGAGATTGAGCAGAAAGCCTACAGAAATTGATCAACCACCTTGATAGAGGGCTGACCCCAGAGACTCATCAGGGGCATCATTCCAGTGGGCGTGTGGGAAAATGAGAGCCACCTGACAAAGCAGGGAAGCCCAGAGGTATTAATGTCAAATTGTTTGAGGCCAATTCCTGATGATAGGGACAAAAGGGGAACCAGCAGGATGAGATTAGGGATATGGCCTGGAGAAAGGATCTGACCCCAAATCATCCGTAGGGAATGGCACCGGGGCAGTAAGGTCGTGCTGACTAACCTAGATTACAAAGGCCCTGGCAGATTTGGATGACTGAAGATCATCCTCCCAGCATCCTCTCCCCTGCTTTAAGGGCAACGGTCTTGGAACACGATACAGAAATGCTCAACCACCTTTGTTAGAAGGGTAGATGAGGTGAAAAGTTCCTGCCTTTCTCCTGGATTTCTATTGTGGGAGACCCCGCCCATAATTTGGGGGCTTCCCTGCCTGACTTTTCCTTCCCTTAAAGAAAGTCTTTTCTGAATTTGACAATTTGATCTCCAGTCCCTTGCTTCCAAGTGACAAGAGAGTGCTGATTCCCACTATACCACTGACTCTTGCCATTTGTCACCCCCTTCTGACCAAAGTTACTTGATTTCTCTAAACTTGTGCGCTCCGGTGCTTGGTGCATGTGCTTAGTGGACACTGACCGTGGTGCCTCATGTCTCCTAACATAGTATTATCAACGGTAACAAGTGCCCTCAAGACCTCTAGGTTTCATGGCCAGAGTGATAGCACAGCGGTGAGGGTGTTTGCCTTGTACGCAGCCGACCTGGGTTCAATCCCCAGCATCCCATATGGTCCCCCAAGCACCACCAGGAGTTATTCCTAAGCCCTGAGCATTGGTGGATGTGGCCCCAAAACTAAAAAAACCAAAAAAAACAAAAACCCAAACAAACCTCTAGGTTTCCTTGGGACGAATATCAGTTTTTAGAAAGTAAGGCCATGAGGAAGAGCCAGGGAAGTTTGGGATTGAACTGGAAATGAAACCATTTTGGAGAAGTGACTGTTTGTGGGTGAGGCACTTGACTTGCATCACCAGGGGTGACTTCTGAGCAAAGAGCCAGGAGTCAACTCTAAGTCCTGTTGGATATGGCCCCAAACTAAAACCAAAGCAAGACAGAAAGATCAAGATTCAAATCCCAGCTAGGTCATTTACTAGCTCTAAAAGCCTTTGAATGAGCTACTTAACCTCACTGTGTCTCCTTAACTGAGAGAGTGTCACAATGTCAACTTTTCTGAGTTGTTTTGAAAGGTCACTCATGGTGGAGCCTGGGAATCATACAGGGTGCCGGCAATCCAACCTAGCTCAGCCACCTGCTCATAGAGGCATGACTCACACAACCACACAGGCCACAAATCTCAGGACAAAGCTCTTCTTGCCCTCATGCTCTGTTGCTCTGTCCTACATTTTTAATATTTTTTTTAGATTTCACATAACTTTAAGGATGCATCTGAGCAGAAATGAGCAAATGTGAAGGTCCTGGCTGCTTCTTAGTACAGGTATTTGTGATGAACCATGAGCACAAGATTCTAGTCAACCCTCATCACCTGGGGATTCAGTGAGATGCAACAATGCAAGAATGTACGTGTGAGTACTGTAGTGTGCTGATAACTCCAAGACACCATAATTTCAGTTCCAACCAGAACTTTCTTCAAAGGCAGAGAAAAGGCTCAGGCACTCTAAGAAATACCATGGCTCTCTCTCTCATCACATAGTTTTTCCTTCGTCTTACTTCCCTGATGTGTTAGAAAATGAGGATACAAAAGGAAGGGGAAGAAGCCGAGAGATTCTTGTTCCTGTCTTCCTCCCTCATGCACCACCTGGCGGAAGGTGTTGTGCCCAGGTTTCAGATCCCCAATCATGGAGAGACCAAGTTCCACACATGATAATACAACAACAAAGGAACTTTATTACTAGCCCAAGTCAGTACTAGCTTGAGCTAGGGTCCAAGTCTCATCCAACACAGGAGGTCCTTGACAAGGACCCCAACTCCAAATCACAAGCAGCTTATAGAGGTTCAAAGTTGGGAAGCAATTTATACACTGATGTATTTTTAGCTTTGGCCCTATTACAATGGTAGTCAGCAATTAGGCAATGGTTAGTAACAGTTTCTAAGGAGGGGACAGTGACCCGTCATGACCAGACAGACCCAACTGCCCAATTCCTTATCTCGGCAAATTACTCAACTGGGAGTTTAGCAGAAACTGCAAGTCCTGCTCTGGGAAAATAGAAACTGAGGCTTAGTTGAGACTTAATGTTAGCTGCAGTTTGTCATGGCATCAGTTTTTGCCCTCACAACGTTAGAAAGTGCTGGTAGGAAAGACCTGGGTATCGACCTGGGTATCACTTGTCATCCCGTTGCTCATTGATTTTCTTGAACGGGTGCCAGTAACGTCTCCATTCGTCCATGTCATGTGCTAGTGTAGCCCAATGGCAGCTGCTCACTCCAGGATCATGAAGAGCCTCAAACCACTCATTCAGGGTCTTGTCGAAGAAGTCTGACTATCTTATAGGTGGGTTCTTTTGACGTCCAGTGGAATCCAGTCCGTAACAGCTCTAGTCCAGAGGTCATCTCCAAATTGCATTACGTGTCCAGCCCATCTAATTTTCGATGCCTTGGAAAATGAGACAGCGTCCCTGATTCTTGATTGTTGATGGAGGTCAACAGATTCCTTCTCTCCCTTGAGTGAAACGTGATATTCTAAACATAGCTCTTTTGATTCCTCTTTGGGAGACATGAATAATGTTCTTATCCTGTTTTCGTAGGTCCCAGGTCTCTGAGGCATATGTTAGGGCAGGAAGAACAGTGGAGTCAAGAAGATGTACCCAGAGTTGGAGGTTCTTCATCCTCTTAACCACTTCTTCGATGCTCTTGAAGGTGTTCCACGCCGCTCTCTTCCGCCTACACAGCTCAGGTTCCAGGTCGTTTGTCTTGTTGAGTTCTCGACCTAGGTCCACATAACCGCTGCATTCATAAATATTTGTTCCACTGAGAGCAAATGTAACATCAGGAACTAGTACATTTCTCATGAACATTGTCTTTGTGAGATTCAGCTGCAGTCCGACCTTTCCACACTCACAGTCGAAGTTGGCCAGCCTTTGTACTGCTTGGCTAATGTTTGGTGTTATGAGAATGATGTCATCAGCGAAGCGGAGGTGGTGTAGTTGCCGACCGCCTATCTTCACTCCCATTCCTTCCCATTTCAGTCGTCAAATGACATTCTCTAGTGTGGCACTGAAGAGTTTTGGTGAAATGGTATCGCCCCGCCGAACCCCTCTCTTTACGTCAATGATCACTTCCTTGTAGAATGGTGAAATCCTAATGGTAAATCCGTAATATAGCTCATGGAGGATCCTGATGTACTGAGTTTGAATGCCCTGTTTGACTAGGGATTCGATGACTACTTCAGGCTCAACAGAATTGAAGGCCTTCTTTAAATCAATGAAGGTTAGACAGAGTGGCATCTTGAACTCTTGCAAAACCTCAATGAGTTTGGTCACCGTGTGGAGATGGTCAATTGTGCTGAATCCTTTTTGGAACCCATCTTGCTCTCATGGTTGTCCTTCCTCTAGTGTTCTGCCAATCCTACTGAGGATGACTCAAGTGAATAACTTGTAGATGACAAACAATAGGCAGATGGGGTGATAGTTGCTGATGTCGGGGATGTCTCCCTTCTTGTACAACAGAACGGTCCTGCTGGTTTTCCATTGGGATGGAACCTTGCATTTGGACAGGTAGTGTGTGAAGAGTGGATCCAGTGTATTGACAAGTACTGGTGGCAGATTCTTTATGTGTTCGGGTCTGGCCTTGTCTGGACCGGGTGCTGTACGCTTCTTTATCTATGAAGTAGCATGTTGGATTTCAAAAGGGAGAATGTTGGAAACAACATATCCATCCTGCAGAATTTGGTATGTGGGCAGATGGATGTGGCTATCGAAGAGATCCAAGTAGAAGTTGTGTATAACCTTTTCCATTGCCCTTCTGGAAGATGTGTTAGATCTGTCAGGACGTCGGAGGGCAGTCATCTTGTTCTTGTAGTTGGTGAAGGACAGGCAGGTTTTGTGAATACTTTGCCCAACTTCCGTCGCATTGGCCAACATTACTGCTCTTCTCTCTTTGAGGCTTTTCTTTATCTCTTCTCTGCACAGCTTTGTGACCTCGAACGTTAGATTGTTATTGCCTGAGGCTTACACCAGACCATGTTGGCGAATGAGCTCGAGAGTTTTCAAACATAGGCAATTTTTTGTGACTTTCTCTCTCTCGGCTTCATCACACAATCATGAAGGTGCTGAACCAGTCAATAGTATTCCTCATGGATGTGTCAACGACGGCATCTTCCCATGTTGCTGCAATAGTGCCAAAGAGCTCTGGTTGGTGGTCATTCTGGGAGTTCTCTTCTTAAATTTTGTAGCCCTTTCTCCCTGCTCCCTGAACTAGAATTTTACATAAAGGAGACCGTGGTCTGATCCCATTTGGAATTTTAGGACAATAACAACGTCAGTCAGGCAAAACTATTGATTAAATATGATGTGTCAATTTTGTTTTGGAACTGTCCACCAGAAGACTCCCATGTCCAATGTTTAGATTCGGCCTTCTGGACCTGTGAGTTACCATGGATGGTCTTGGTCAACATGATGAAATCAGTCTCTCACCCTGTTCATTCCATTCTAGGTCATGGGTCCCGAAGTGGAGTTCTTTGTGCGACCTTCTCCGTCCTATCTTGGCATTAAAATCATGGACAATGACCTTGTAGAAGGTGTAGTATTCTTTATAGAACTTCTCCAGCTCCATGTAGAACTTCTCAATTTCTTCTTCGTCGTAGTTGGATGTTGGTGTGTAGATGACAAAGATAGAAATTGCTGGCAATAAGCCACATCTATTCAAGCATAATCATCTGATTCGGGTTGTTAGGCATTTGAATGACTCAATGCTTATGGCCAAGTTCATGGTGATAAGGACACTGACACCGCCAATGCCTCTACTGTCACATGTTCCAAGGAACAGTTCTTCGGTGTTGAAAACGGCATGATATGATCGATGCCTTCTCTTCTCGGTCAATCCAATGACGTCATACTTGATCTTCTGCGCTTGCACCATCAGGTCCTTGATGGATGCTTCTGATGCCAGCATTATGATCACGATCATGAAATCCCTTTAATCACCGATTTCTTGGGCGGGCTCAGTGACCTCTCATTTCGTCCTTTCCCTGAGATCTTAGAAGTCTATCTCGATTTGGCCCTCCCAACGATGTCACACTGGGGGCTCTTTCAGGGTCAGGGGAATGAGATCCAGCTTGTTACTGGATTTAGCATATGAATACACCATGGGAAGCTTGCAAGGCTGTCCCATGTGGGCAGGAAACTCTCAGAAGCTTGCCAGTTTCTCCCAGAGGAAGAAGTAGGCTATAAGACATCGTGCGGCTGCAAAGGGGCCTTGTGCTTCTGGGAGGTTGTTTTTAAGTCTCTCTCTGGATGTTGGCTGTTGATGGGATTACACACACCTGGGTTCCTCTGCCGGTACCTTCATGCATGAGGCCTGTCGGAACATGTGGAGAGGGGCCTCGAGCATGGCAGTGGCTAGGTTCTGGTGGTCTTCGGCCTCTGGTAGCTCTGCTTGGTGTGGGGAGGGAAGCTGGAGCCCATCCCCTCCAAGGGGCTCTAGGGAAGACAGCCAGGCATACGGGCAAGAGACTCTCTGCCAGCATACGTACGTTAAAAGTGCAGACTGTCATTTTAGTCCTTCCTCATTTTGGCAGCCTTGTTCAGCCCTGGACTGGAGCAATAGCACAGCTGGTAGGGTGTTTGCCTTGCATGCGTCTGACCCGGGTTCGATTCCTTCATCCCTCTCGGAGAACCCAGCAAGCTACTGAGAGTATCCCGTCCACATGGAAGAGCCTGGTAAACTACCGTGGCATATCTGATATGGCAAAAACAGTAACAACAAGTGTCACAAGTGTTACTGGTGCTCGCTCAAGCAAATCGATGAACAGTGGGTTAACAGTGCTACAGTGCTAGTTTGGCCCTGAGAATTTAACAGCCTCTCCTTGCTCGTCCTTCTCAACACTGTCGTGTTGGGGGCTCTTCCAGGGTCAGGGGAATGAAACCCATTTTTCTTACTTTTTTTTGGCATATTGAATACGCCAGGGTAGCTTGCCAGGCTCTGCTGTGCAGGTGGCACGTTGTAACAATCTGCACGTTGACAAACATGCCACATACCTTGTGCATGGACGTCCTGCTCATGGGCAGAAAGTACTGACCAGATAGACACAGTCGGTGCAAGGAGTCCTGCCCTGCGCCTGCCTGCACCTCTGGGCAGCACCTGTGGTTTGCTCTTTGCTGGTTGGCACCGTTGCCACCCCCTCGCCACGATGAGGCAGTGAACCATCGAGGGAGGACAAGCAATAATGTCACAAATAATAAAACAGTTAAATTATTTTGTGTTTTGTGCAGGGTTTTGTTCTGTCTTCACAAGCAAAGTACGGATGCATGTGTGACCTGTGATATAATGAACTCTGTCATTTTGATGATAGTGATTAAGTGCGCTTCTGTTTTCATTTAAATCTGGCTTTATATAATGTAAAGACAGACAATAAAAGTCACATTGAATTTTTAAAATTTAATTCTTATTTCCTTCAAATGGCATTTAACAGAGAGTAAACAAATGCCATGAGCGAAGAGAGAGAATCCATGAAAGAAAGAAAAAATAGTCGTTAAATTCCCTTTCAAACACTTTATTTTGAGTGTTGAACAAAGGGTTCTGTATTTTCATTCTGCACAGGAGTCTGAAAATTACTTGCTGGGCACAAGTACTGGCATAACACATGTATGATACAATTACATCGATGTGCGTATGCATACAAACACACAATAACATAGAACATAATCCCATGGAAGACATAACGGAAATGGTGATGGGACAAATTTTGGGGTTGCAATGTTGTGGTTTTTTATGGGAAATCCAGAATTCTCATTCCTGTAACAAAATCAGTCTAGCAGACTCCCTGAGTTTTTTGAACATGTTTGTGTGTGTTTTATCAGTTTTCATTTAACTGATACACCCAGGACCTCTAGCTCGATTGGAAAGGTTTTCTTCGTACTAAAGATGATCGCAAATAGCCAGAAGCGCTTCAAGCCTGTAGTACATTCTTGGTTTATGTTGCCATCGTCTCTTAGGCACTTTTTAGTGCTCTTTGAACAGTTTTATAGCTCTCTAAATTCTTTCAGTCCTTCATTTCATCCTAGCCCCACATCTCTTTTGAATTGGACAGTGGAGACTTTCAAAGCGAATGTGCTTGCAGATCAGCTCCCAGCAGCCCTGGAGAAATGGTACCTGCTGAGCTCATCACAACCCCTGACTGACCCCTTGGTCTCACAGATGCGGAGAACAGATGATGCCAGCTTCTCAGAGCTTGGCTGGTTGTAGGCGTGCTGATTCACATCAACTAAAGCCACAGGAGAATAAAGCACAGAATAGAGAATACCAATGCAGTCATTTAGAGAGCGGGATGTAACTTTCTAGTACACCATCTCTCTCCTTGAATGACATCCTGGGAAGCTAAGATGTGCTGGAGAATTGCTTGTGGGCATGGAATCTGGGAAGGAGGGGCTAGTAACTCACGGCAGTGGTACCCAGCAGCCAAGGCTGGATAGATGTGTTTCATGTCAGGGTCAGCAGACAACCTGGTCTCATCCTGGGTTGTCCCCTCATGGGTTTTGAGACTGCTAATTCCTGCCTTCCTGCCTCTCATGCCTATCTCTGCTCATTTTCTGAAGGACCCATTCCTCCTTGAGATGTGTGTCTTTTATCAATAAAGAAGCAGCCAAATTCCTTTTCTTGCAGCCCCTGGCATAGGGAATACTTTTTCATACCCAAGACACTTTTTATAGGAAAAGGATCATACAAAACTGATGCCAGTGTTAACTTTGCTCTTGGCACCACAGGGTTCTCACCCCTGTGTCCAGCAGCGCTGTCTTCCTTTAAGAGACACACAATGGGCTGCGGGATTGGGGTCACACACTGTTTAAAACACCTCAGGGTGCTTTGTTTGGATCTAAGTGGTACCTTCTTCCTGTTTCATTACTCTATAATATAGCTACACTATTTGCATTTAACACGGTTCATTAGAAAGTCATGATCATATTCATCTCCCACCAAACCTCTTGCTTTGGCCTGTGAAGTCCTGTAACTCTGCCTCTGAGCTCATTCAGCTTCTCTCTGCCAGACTCACTTTACCAGCCATAGTCAAATTCTCCACTCTCGAAATTGACATATGACTTTTCCTGTCAGTTCATGGTTCTCTTGACATTATGTGGCTTGTCCACCTCCTTCGCCATTGATATTCAGTCCCTTCCCTATAATTATGAGACTCTCCAGGAAGAAGGAAAGTGCCTAACACCGAGGCAGGAGGCAGGTGGGGTGTGGTGGGAAGAGGTGGTGGGAAACTGGGGACCTTGGTGGTGGGAAATATACACTGGTGAAGGGAAGGATGTTGGAACATTATATAACTGAACCCCAATTGTGAACAATCTCGTAACTGTGAATCCCACTGTGACTCAATAAAAACCTTAAGACAGTTAAAATTATGCAACTCTCAGCTCCCATCCCAAATCTAATGACGACTTATTCTGGCAATATTAAATGTAGTAAGACCATCTCATTTGAGTTTACTTATATCCTCCACCTCCATTTTTTTTTTAATTACATTTCTGGGGATTGGGGACTGGAGTGATAGCACAACGGGTAGGGTATTTGCCTTGCATGCGGCCGACCCAGGTTTGATACCTCTGCCCCTCTCGGAGAGCTTGGCAAGCTACGGAGAGTATCTTGCCCGCATGGAAGAACCTGGCAAGCTACCCGTGGTGTATTTGATTTGCCAAAAACAGTAACAACAAGTCTCACAATGGAGATATTACTGGTGCCCACAAGAGCAAATCAATGAACGTCAGGACAGCAGTGCTACAGTGCTACATTTCTGGGGGCTGAACCCAGGGCATTAAACATGTAATATAACAGGATGTGACATTGAGTCATACCACTGGTCCTGTAGCTTTGCTTCCTTCACTCTCATACTCGCTGACTATCCAGCCATCTCTACCACATTGCACAATCTTAGAAAATTGCATGTCCGTTTCTTGACATCAGTTTTGATATTGACCAAACAATCCTTATTATCTCATTGACTCCATCCCTGAGTTGCTTTCTCTGATAGATTAATCTGTGCACAAGTAGATAGTCAGTGTGTTGAGTGAAGGGAGAGACAAATGGAAAGTCAACAGCTGTGAGCAGAGGGGTGGGACCAGTTACTTCTCATTGGCTCAGGTGAGGAGTGCTGGATAGGTCATCAAACCTTGTCTTGAAGGAAGGACCTTATCTATTTCTGCAGAAATGATGAGAGGCACTCAACATAGATTTCCAAAGGGCTCAGAGCTCTCTCAGCTTGGCAGTTTTTATATCCCAGAGACATCCTGAAAGTGAGAGAAAAGGTTGTTGCCACCTGGCTAATCTTCATAGATCTGCTAGAGCATTTTGATATATCAATGATATTTTATCTTGATGTATCTAGTAAGCATTGATGTATATTTTATTCTTTATTTTAGCATAGCTATTAAATCAGTCTTTCCCAAAGTAGGTGATATCACCTCCTGTTGAATGGAATAGAACCATCCAGAAGGGAGTTAGTTGTTTTGAGGAAACTTACAGAAAATAGATTTCCAGAATTTTTTTTTCTTAAAAGGGTTTCGTAGGCCAAATAAGTTTGTTCCCAGTACAGGTTTCCTCTGTATTAAAGAAAAAGGTACAAAGACAAAAATATTACAACATTTATAAAACATAGAATTTTGACGATATGCTAAAAAATCTTGAGGAAGTGAAGTGGAAGTTAGACTTGCTTTGTATTTCAGTTTAGCGGTTCAGATTAGGACTATCGATGGTAATTAATCATTTGTCAGTTTGTGCGCATAGAGTAGAATGAGATTCAAATTAGCAGAAAGTTTTATTGTGAGATGTTGATATTCACATGCTTAGCTCATAATCATTTCTCGAAATTATAGAGAAGTCAGTGGTCAAAAAGACTCAGAAAGTTTAAACAGTTTCCATAATGTTATTATGAGCCCGTATTTGACTCATGAGAGTTTTAGCAGTTAAGCTCTGAACCATTATATTACCCAAGGATAATTAAAAACCATATATTTTTATGACAGGAAATCCTCCCTTGGGGATATGTCATAAGAAACAAGTTCCTATACAGGATGCAGTGATGTTGGCTCTACCTCTCTATGTCATAGGCTTAAAAACAATACATCATTTCAGTTTTTTCTGCGTTCATGGGTATTTCTAGAACTAATTCCACTTGTAAACACTCCCTGACCTATAGTTCCAAACCACCTCTCTGCTTTATCTTTACCTCTTAGACTTTCTTACATCTGTGAATTTATCATCTCTGTCCAGCCTACAAGTCTATCAAAATCAAGTAGCCAAAACTGAATTAACCGCTGACCCCACCAAGCCCTCTCCCATCTCCTGCCAGGTACTTCCCCTCCCTCACTGCTGGGCCAGACTTTGACCTAGAAATGTGGAGGATGACTAGATGCTAAAGTGCTGACAGAGAGCAGATGCAGATGAGATCTTCAGGGAGCTTTGCCGTGGCCGGTACTGGAGATCTGGAACACTCTGGTTCAGTCGCAGTGCTGCGTGCTAAGAATTTCTCCCTGGAAGAAGAGACCCACTGACTATTTATACTTATTAAACGTTTATATCAGAAGTTATTTCTAAATCCTCTCCTGGTCCAGCCCTCGAGTCCTCATGCTGTGGTCCCAGCTCATAGCTACTGTGGGGAATCCAAGTTTACAATGATGCCTTGCGGGGAGAATAGGCTTTTCCCAGGAAGGGCAGAACCAGTTACACTTGGTAGTGCCCAGGGCTTACTCCTGACTCTGTGCTCAGCTCTACTTAGAGTAGAGCTTGGGGGACCTTATGGGGTACCGAGTACTAAATCTGGACTGGCAGCATGCAAAAAAATTGTGCTACCCTCTGTCCTATCTCTCCAGCTCCCACTATAGATTTTTTAAATGTATTTCTTCATTTATTTATTCACCGGCGAGTGCTATTGACTTAAATTACTGTAGATAAAAAAAAAATACTATCTTTCAACCAATGCCCTGAGTAGTGATTCTGAGTAATAAGTTTGTGAGAGTCAATTTTAATAAGTTCATTTGGCTACCCCTCAGTACTCAGATACTCGGTCAAATGCTGGTCTGGATATTTTGGTGAAGTTATTTTTAAGAGGGGATTCACATATTAATTGGCAGAGTTTGAGGCAAACTGATTACTCTCCAGGGCATAAGGGAAACTCATCCAATCTTGGAAAAGAGAAGTGTACCATAAAATGAATTTTTAAAAATTTTTACTTTTTTGTTCACACTAATTTGTTACATTTAATATTCCAACACCAATCCCACCACCATTAGACCTACCCACCATTGTAATTTGAATGTTTCCACCCCCAAACTCAGTCCCCGAAGCAGGACTTAAATAATTTATTTTGTATTGCTTGTTATGAATAATAAGCTAAAAATGATCCAAAAAAGTTTCCTTAGAGGAAAGTATACTAAGATTGTTGTATCTCACCCTGGAGCCAGTAATCCTCTTGTATAAGAGATTACTAACATATGAATGTGGCTGCGCACTCCAGGAATTCTCAAATTTTAAATGCAGTTATACAGCTGAGGTAAATTTAATTTTTTTTAACTGAATGGTTACTTTGGGTCTTTCAGCAGATTCACTCATAGATGAGGCTGTCTGTGCCTGCGGAGAGCAGCCTTGAGGCACTTGAATTCTGGAGGTTTTAGCTGCCGAGCTTAGCTGGGGCTGGGAGGGGAACTCACCCGCCCTTCTCTGGGTTGATTCGGATGCCTTTGGACTCAAAGGAAACTCTTCCCTGGATCTCCTGCCTGCAAAATTTTATTTGCCTTGCTAACTTTCACAATCATGAGAGCAAAGTTTTTAAAAGAAATGTCCCTCTGTATCTGTGCACATGCCAAGTTGAATTTGTCCAACGGGGAAGATAGATGAATAGATGCAAGCATACAGAAATACATATAACCTACTCTTTTTGTTGTCAATCTTTTTTGTTTCCTCTCTTTTTGATTTTCATTAAGACGATGTGATTTACAAAGTGGTTCATAACAAAGTTGTTTCAGACACAATGTTCCAACACTATTGTCTTTTGCCACAAACTAATGTTCTCAAGTTCCCTCCCTGACCCCATCTCCTCCTTGGCAGGCATGTAACAAACTTTAAAGCCTCTTGAAAAACTGATTTCAAGGCTATGAAATTCCCTAAGCTGCTACCTGTCCATAAAGCTCTGTATAATTCCTTCAAATATGAATAGTAATCTAGTTGAATGGAGTACTTTTGGTGAAGTGTCCATTCTAAAGAATTTTTGTACTATATCTCCCTATTCTCTCCTAACCCATAAAGTCTCATTTGATATATCTGCTGTGCATCTTCTGAGCTTTCCTTTGTATGTAAGTTTCTTTGTTTTATCTTGCTGCTTTCAGTATTCTGAATCTATATTTAGATTTTTTTATTTTGAATATGTGTCTTGTTGAATCTGTCATTGAGACCATTCGGACCTCGTGGATTTCAGTGCTTATATTTCTCAACTCTGAGAAATTCCTATCAATGATTTCTTTAACTATTATTAGGCCTGAGAAACGTCTCTCTTTTGGCCAAGAGGGGAGCATCACTAATAAAGTGATGACTTGCCTTACTTACTTATATTTAATTAATCACATTTATTATAGCTACATTGTTTTGGACAATCCTCTACTAATCTACTGTGCTCTTCAAAGGGAGAGAAACTTGAACTCACGCCCCCAGTGCCTGATCAGTGGTAAAAGAATTCACCAGAAGAGTGAGTTGGTTTAGGAGAGCAGAGCAGAGCATACACTAGTCAGAGTGTCACAGCGGAGACCAAAAGAGAAATGAATCCAGCATTCTTGGGGAAGCTGTTGATTGTGTCTCTAGGCTCTGCAGGCAGGAAGCTCCTGCTTTTTAAATTAGTTAATTCCAGGGGAGGAGGACGAGAGATGGGGAGGCAATTCTGGGAAGGCAGCAAGTTGCAGGTAAGATGTTTGGAGCCAATCATGTGAAGGGAGTGAGATGTGTATAACAGAGTTTGAACCTGTTCCGGAAGAAAGTGGCTACACCCAGTGTAGGAGTTGAGTGACAGCAATGAGTGACAGGGACCTTGAGAATCTCTTGGGCACCACTGATGATGTTAGCAGGGACAGCACAGCTGACTGGGTTAGCGTGCCAGGCTTTTTAGACATAGGAATTAAGCGCAGCGTCTTCTTCAGGTAGCTTCTGCTAGGTCCAGTGAGTCTTTGGTCTTCAGGGCTCTTACGTGGATTCTCTAATTTGTTGTTTATAAAATGTTGGATGGGAAAAAGCACAGTGAATCTCTTTTCAAAGATTTGCAAAATATTCTCTACAGAGCTTATTACTCATTTGGTCCCATTTTTTGAGGGAGGAAAGCAGTGACCAACCTGGCAGTGCTCAGGGTTACTTTGGCTCTGTGCTCAGGGATCTCTCCTGATGGGGCTCAGGGGGCCATATGGGGCTTCAGGGATAGATAGAATCCAGATTGACCATGTGCAAGGCAAATACCCTACCTGCCGTAATCACTCAGGCCCCTCATAAATCATATAACTCATGGAAAGTCATTGTTGAGATGATAATTCTGGTTTTGGTACTCAGGGTCTTCTCTCATACTAAAATCATCTCTTCATGTCATATTAATGTATCTTTGGAGAATTCTTAAATCATTAGGAGTGCCATGTCAGAATAATACACAGTAAAAACTATCTAAGGACTTTGTGCAAAAAAAAAACAAAAAAGAAAACATACCAGGATACGGAACTTCAGTTCAAGCCTGGACAGTCCTAATGCCCACATAAGATCCGAGAGTTTTGGTGCTCTCTAACATTTGTTTGGGCAGAAGAGATACCCCCTCCCCCATGCCCCCCATGCCACCGCCTGCAGTTGAGTCTTAAGCTATATGTTGGAAAAGGACAAAATCAAACAGTGATGTTTACACCTTGGTAATTGGGAGTACTAAGTAATGTTTTACTAGAAAGATGGGAGCAGCATTAGACTCTTTTCTCATTCTCACAACTCAGCAGGGTGTTGATGTTTCCTATTGAAGATTAACACCTTAGTGTACTTCTTTTAAGGGAATCTTTCTTAAAAACTTAAAGATTTATCTTGGATTGATGAAATTTTGCCATGGGACAATAGAACAAGAGAAACCCAAATGGTTAGATAAGCTGATATCATGCACTGGTGGAAAAGGTAGCTGGGATGGTGAGAGGAGCACTAAATAAATGATAGTTGGAGGGATTGCTCGGGATAGTAGATGCACGTTGAAAGTAGACTATGGGCCAAGCATGATGGCTATCTGTTACCTGTATTGCAAACCATAACACCCCAAAGGACAGGGAGAGTAAGAGGGATTGTGCCTGCCACAGAGGCAGGAGGTGGGAAGGAGTGCGGGTTGGGGGAGGGATACATTAAAATTTATTTTAAATTTAAAGAGAGAGAGAGAGATTAACAACTTAAACCTGTTTAACGTTGAATTGTCACCATAAGCAAATTCTTCAAAATGGGAGAATTCTCCCTTCCAGTATCAACCCCAAACTTGGCTTTTCTGTAGGTGGAGCATTACGGACATACGTTGTTTCACTTAATTCTGCTTCCCATAAACTGTTGTTTTGTAGAGAAACTAAGAACCTCATGTAACTGACTTTTTGTGACACTCACTTTGCTGTGGGGGTCAGGAGCTGAACTTCCCATATCGCCAATGTGTGCTTGGAGCATCTTTAGCCCAGAGATGTCAGTGTGAAGCTGGGTCTGGGATGGTGTTCCTTCTCTCCTGAGCAATAGTGGTGATTACTGTCTGCGAACAAAAATGTTCATGGAATATCAGGCTCACAAGGAGGGATGAAATAAAATCATTTTTGCCTCAGTAAAGCTGAAAAGAAAAAATAAAAATAATTTTTATTATTCTTAGTTTTTAAATTTAAAAGAAAATTATTGCAGAGTCCAGGAGTTATAAAGCAATAACTTTTGGAAATGGCATGGACAGATTAAATGATCAGATTCCGTTGATTCCCTCTGTGCCCTGTGTCCCATGAGCCTCTCCATGTGCCTGACTGGCTCTCTCACATTCTGGCCTAGGAAGGGCGAAGACACGGAAGTGCAGTGAATGAGAGTTGCACATAGGAGGGGTACTTGCACCGATCAATGAAGTGTTTTTGCTGGTGCATATCCTTTAGTTCATAAGACAGGATAAACTGGGCAGCAGGCACATTTCCCATTGTTCTAGAATGTGCCAAAGACCCTGGGCAGATCCTGTCTGAGATGCCTTCTGCACAATCAAAAAGGGGTCCCAGATTAGGGAGAGCTCAAAGGCTCACCTTGGTTGTAGGTTCAAAGCCTTAGATACCTTCTACAAGTTAATTTTGTGTTGCTTGTGGGCCGCACACAGTGATGCTCAGGGGTTATTCCTGGTTCTGAGTGCATGGGTCACTCCTAGCAAGCTCAGGGGACCATACAGGGTCCAGTGATCAAACCTGGGTTGACTTTGTGCACCCTATCTGGTCAAACTACCTCTGCATCCTCACAAGTTGATGTTTTCTAAATTCATTTCCTAAATTTATTAGCATAATGCTGACTCCTTTTATAGCCAAAGTAGAGTAGCTCTGTTCCCCCCTTTGTGATGCTGATGAGCCGCCCACTCCCTGCTGCTCTCTTTCCTGAGTTCACCTCCAAAAGAAGCTCTTACCACACAAGTTGTCCTGGTGATGGCTGCTATCTGCGTCCTCACCTGCATTTTTCCTTCTCTGTAGTTGAAGAGTTTGGTCTTTGTGTCCCTGAGTTATTGCTGAAAGTCCTCATCTCTTGCTGGAGTTTCAGAGCAGAGCAACTCCTACTTGCAGAATATGAAGTTTTGAAATTGAGTTTGGAGATGAAGTTTTGGAGTCAGCGAAACCTTCCCAGGTGGGGTTTCCACTACATAGAATGTATATTTTATAAACTCATTACTAGCAAAATAATAGCTCCTTCCTCATAACATTATTCTGAAAATTTAATTATATGACGCATTTGAAATGATTAGCAAATAGCCAGGCTCAAGGTAACATTCAATATATAATTGCTTATTAAGATAGAGGAGGAATAAAGATTCAAGGGGTTATTAGTAAACAATCAAAATCACTGACACCTTAACCTTCAAAGTGAACGGTGAAGTGCAATTGTTTTTAAGTCTTATAACAGCAGATTGAATTCACATTTCAGGTAAACTATTTTTTTTTTTTTTTTGCTTTTTGGGTCATACCCGGCAATGCACAGGAGTTATTCCTGGCTCTGCACTCAGGAATTAATACTGACGGTGCTCAGGGGACCATATGAGATGCTGGGAATCGAACCCAGGTTCGGCTGTGTGCAAGGCAAACACCCTACCCGCTGTGCTGTCGCTCCAGGCCCTCAGGTAAACTATTAATTAAAAAAGAAGGTTTGTTTCTAAGCATATGAAATATTTTAAGATGATCTCTTTCTCTTCTGTGTACATTATTTCTTATTTTCTCTACAATTGTATCTTTTCTGAAAACAGGATTTCTAGTGTTTCTCTTTGGAAAATTTGTATTTAGAGCCTTCCCCTGATATTTCTCCCTCCTTCTCCAACCCATTTAAATTGAGATACAATGATTTTAAAATGCTGTTAATGACAGTGTTGAAGTGGGAAGGTGAATAATAAGGGTTCCTGTCGATTAATTCTCAAGAAACAATGAAACCAAGATGACATTTAAAGAAATTCCTCTGTCATTAGCCCAGAAGTAGCCCGAAAGCATATAGATGGCCAAGACCTGTTTTGTGGGCACAAGAACTGAGGTCTGACCCATCTCTAACTGGCTCCGGCACAGGCCCAGAGAAGGCTGAACGCCTCCTAAGGACAGGAAGGTGGACTCCAAAAGCCCCAAGCTCTTGCTCTCGACAAAGCCATAGCAACTGACTTAGTATGTAAGAAAGTACCGTGAGTCTGACTCCCCCAGACAGGCAGCTGTATTCTAGACTCCTCTCCCCCCACCACCCAGAACACTGAGGGCATTGGAAGGACTAAAAGGTGTTCAGGCTTCGAGGAGCAGCAAAAAGGAGTAGGGGGTGACAATCTCCAGGACACAGATGCCAGCAAAGGACTGTGCTTTCAGTTAGTTAATCTGGTGAGCCACAGTCCTGCTCATGAACCTCACAGGGCTCATCCCATAGAAACACTCCTCACTGGCTCTCTCCTGCACTAGGACACTCCTGCCTCCTGCGCTCTGCCCGTCCCCCCCTCCCGCATAGCCAGAGTTCTGCGTGTGTCCCAGCTGATCATGTCTGAGTTCCTCCCCACAGTCAGCTCTGCTCTCCTGGGGCTTGCCTTTGAATACCAGAGTGCTCACTTCCCTTCATCCCTGGCCCAAGGACTCCTCCCAGCGTCCCCTCCCATGGAAACTCAGTTCTAGAGACGAAAGCTCCAGTTCTAATGACTTTGACCATTTGTTGTTCCTTATTATATTTCTTTCTTTGTCCCACATAATAGAGAGATTTTTTTCAGAAAAGATTATTTACTGTGGAAGTGGTGACACCCACACACGTAGAGATGGATAGAACTAAGCTCCTAAAATGCCACAAAACTGTAAATCCATGATAAGATGATAAAGTAAAAAAAAAAATTTTCAACAGCTGAATCTTTTTTTATAAATATGTGAATTTGAAATTTAATGCTATGAATAATTGTTAATGAATTTTAAAACGTACATGAAATAGATAAGTTCTACAGATTAACATCTTAGTAAGTGAGGAGAATTAAGAAAAATTTAAGGTTAAAATCTGGCTAGGCCTATAAAAGTATGTTTTATCTAAAGAAGGGGTGTTGGCTTTATGTTAAAAATATAGATGAAGCTTAAATATCTGCATTAGTAAGTAAAAGATTATAACAAAATCTCTACTCATGTATAGAAGAACGCCTGATCAGACATAAAATGTTCAATAATAATGAAATATTAATTTGTTACTGAAAACATATATATCCCTTCATAAGCCAGGAGTGAAAATCCTGGCTTACCCCTAGTAGAAGGCAACCATCAGAACCATGAATAATGCCATAGTCAATGCCATAGTACTGAGAAGTTTTGTCTTGTCTTTTAAAGAAGCACTTTTAATTTTCTCATAAAACTGTTTTCAAGACTATGAATTCCCTAAGCTGTTGCCTGGCCCTAAAGCTCTATATCATTCCTTCAAATCTGAATGATAATCTAGCTGGATACAGTATTTTGGTGATATGTTCATTTCACTGAGTTTTTGTTTTATTTCCTTCCACAGTCCCCTGGCTTATAGAGTCTCATTTGATAGATTGGCTGTAAATCTTAGGGGCTTTTCTTTGTATATAAGCTTCATTTTTTCTTTCTTTCTTTCTTTCTTTCTTTCTTTCTTTCTTTCTTTCTTTCTTTCTTTCTTTCTTTCTTTCTTTCTTTCTTTCTTTCTTTCTTTCTTTCTTTCTTTCTTTCTTTCTTTCTTTCTTTCTTTCTTTCTTTCTTTCTTTCTTTCTTTTTATTTATTTTTGCTTTTTTTGGTCACACCTGACATTGCTCAAGGGTTACTCTTGGCTTTGCACTCAGGAATTACTCCTGGCGGTGCTCAGGGGACCATATGGGATGCTGGGGATTGAACCCGGGTCGTCTGTGTTCAAGACAAACACCCTACCCGCTGTGCTATCGCACCAGCCCCTCTTTTTTAAATCTTGCTGCTTTTTCTATTCCGTCTTTCTTTGGCGTTTGTCATTTTAAGCACAGTGTGCCCTGGAGATTTTTATTTGGGTCTATTTTCATTGGGACTCTTTGGGCCTCTTGAATCTTGATGTCTGTATTTCTCAACTCTGGAATTCTTAGCTATGATTTCTTCAACTAGTGGTTCTTTACTGAATTCACTTTCCTCTTCTGCAGAGACTCTGGTAATTCTTACAGTTTCTTTTGAACTTACCCCATTGTTTTCTAGTGCAATGCTCATTTATTTTTAGACTTTTCCCATCTTCTGTTGTTTTCTGGAGGTTTCTTCTCTCTCCTTTTGGAGTTCCTCAACTTCTTCCTCAGCTGCTGTTGTTCTTTTGCTTACACCATCTATTGAGTTGGCTTTATGTGTCTTTTTAAAAAATTGTTGTTGTTGTTGTTATTTGTTATTGATTTTGGGGCCATGCATGGCTATGCTTAGGGCTTAATCCTGGCTCTCTGTCCAGGGATCATGCCTTGTAGGCTAAGGAGAGCATCTGGGTGGCAGGGATTGACCCTCATCAGTTTACCGACTTTACTATCTTGTTGTCCCTGTTGTTGGATAGTTTTGTATCTCCTGGAATATTCTTTAATACAGTTATTTCTGCTTATGGTTTCCTCACTTTTCCTCTCCTACTTCCCTGGGCTTTGCTGGCTACCCACGGCACTGTCTTTGGAGCTCATTAAACATACTCAACATGGTGTTACTAAAGTCATCCTCGGGATTTACAGAGCTGCTTGGTGCTGGTTGAGTCTTCTCTGTTATTTTTCTTTCACTCACTGAGTTTGGTGGGATTCGCCACATCCTCCCCATTGGATTTTCTGAGCTCCTACTATGCTGATGGAAAAATCTTTGTAGTTAGACCCCTGGGTGCTTCTGAGGAATTAGGTTGGGAGTTGCTCTTCTTCTTTCCTTCCTGTAAACAATGTGAAGTTCACTAGGTAGAGTTGTGCAGGAGATGTGGAGCTGATATAAATTCTTTTATACTCGGGGTTCTTTAGTTTTGGTTTTTTTTGGGGGTCATACCCAGTTGTTCTCAGGACTTTCTCTTGCCTCTGTGCTCAGGAATCACTCTTGGTGGGCTCAGGGGTTCATATGGAGTGTTGAGGATTGAACCCAGGTCGGCTGCATGAAAGGCAAGAGCCTGTCGGCTAGACTGCAGCTCTGGCCCCAAACTCTTTATATTTTGAACACGTTTACACTCTGCCCTGCTTTGTGTTACTGATATATTCCATTATCTCTTTAGCCCTTATATTTCTTAATGCTGCTTTAAAGAACAAACCACCTGTCCCCATATTTCTGCCTTGTCTAACATAGTTTGTTCATTTGATACTCTTCTAAATTGCTCTTGTGCTCCTCAAACGTTTGGTTATTCTTGCTTGAAAGCTCCTTGTACTCTCAGCATATCAGCTCTCAGAACTGTTGGTGTGGCAGTTTGGGCATTACTCAAATAAGACAACAAACAGTGTGTGACGTTGCAGCCTAGACCCAACTGTTGCTAAGCATTGTGCTCATTAGCACGTCAACTCTGTCTCTTAGAATTTCACTTGATCTTGCCAGGTGCACTGATATTTTGCAGGAACTTTGTACCTTTTGTTGTATTTGGTATTTTGTGTGACAGGCTAAATATCAACCAAAAAATACCAATCGCTTCCTTGTCATATCAGAGGTTACTTTCAGAACAAAAGGTGCTTTGCCCCATTCTTTTTCTCTCACGACTTCCACATTGTCCTGTGCCTGGCAACGCTCAGCACATACTCACTGAGTTAATAATACTCAGTCTTCTGCATATTAAATTACAAAAATTTTTTAGAATGATTTCTTAGAGGATTTTTCAACATCATGCTAACTTTTTAATATAATTATAAAGCTAAGCAATAGCTGTGGCCACATTAAAAACCGTGAGTGATTAAATAGTAAAGTAGATAGAGAGTTAAGTAGATGATTCTAGATTTAGAGGTCTCAGGGGATCACTGCATCTCTGGTACCACGTAGCAAAAGCTGTTGGCTCTAATAAAATCCATGCATTAGCATCCACTTTTAAGATCTCTGTGATGGAATAGCAGTGAACCAAACTGAGGCAGGGAATGATAAGAGAGGAGAAAAACTACAACGGAACCAGTCCTTCTTTCACTCACTCATTCACTCCCTCCCTTGCCCCTCCCTCACCTAGTTAATACTTTGTGTCAAGGGCAATGTAGAATTCAAGGATATAAAGATAATGATGTTACCCAGTGGGAGAGGAGCTGTGAGAAGAGGGAGAAGGTCTACGTGGAAGGACACAATGGGGGGCTAAGTGACGGTTTTGCCACTGTCCGAGAGATCAACATCAGAAACCAGAAAACTTGCCTAGGCAAGAAGTTCCCTCAAAGGTCAAAAGATAAGAATAGTTTGTTCTCAGTATACCTTTCCCCGCATATCCTAGCCTTTATTTTGTTTGGGTTTGCAGATAAGACTGCAGGAGAGACAGAACAGCAGGTAGGGCACTTGCCTTGCATGCAACTGATCTCCATTTGACCAACTGACCCACATATGGTCCCCCAAGCCTGGCAAGGAGTGATTCCCGAGTGCAGAGCCAGGAGAATTCCCTGAGCATCAGCATCGCTGGCTGTAGCCCAGAGCCCAAACAAACCACAACAAACCAAAGACCGTGTCTCAAGAGACCACCCAGGTAGAATTTTACTGTTCGTTGTGGCTCCGGTAAACGCGGCTGCTTGTGACCTGTAGACAATATGGTCACTTTGAGGACGGGAGTCCGCCATCTTCCAGTCCGCCGGGTTGCTGCCTTTGAAGTTCTTTCTCAATCTGTGACTGTGCCTCTTGATTGACTGGCCCTGGAGTGGAACTGAAACGTCTGTCATAGTTTGCATGGAAGACTGGTCAGAGGGCAAGAGAGGTGGAGAACTTTCTAAGGCAGAACAAATAGTACACTCAAAGGAATACAGATTTGGGAATCAGGTACTTTGAAGGCTAGCATCAAGGGTTTATACATATGAGACACTTAAAAAATACAGCAGAAGATAACGCGATGCTAAGAGAAGTGAAATGATGTGAGGATCTTGAGTGTTATACTAAGGACTCTGTCTTTGATAAGAAGCCATAAAATCCGTGACGCATGTGAATGCCAGAGACCAACTGTAGAATTACTAGCTTGCTGCATGACCTTCTTCCATATTTTCCAAAGGAAAGCTTCCTTCTTTTGTTATGGGTGACATGATAAGGTTGGGAGCAAAGGGGGTGGCCTCAAGAAATCAGTGCCTTTACCTCTCTGATCGAACCCCCTATTTTCCACTCAGTGAAAGGCCTGGCATGGGTTTGGAATGGTAAACTCAGCTCCAAGCACATACACGGCCCGGGCACTCACGTCCTACCAGCCCTAGGAGGCAGCAATCGAACTGTACCTGAAGCCCACTTGTTGGTCATTGGCCCGGAAACTGGCCCCTCACACCCAAGTTACCCAGAAAGTATGGCCTGAGTCTGGGGCAAAGAATTGCTCTTTGCAGGAGTGGAAAGTCTGCATGACTTTTCCTTGCCATAATGGTAGATAGATTCTGTCTCAAACCTTCTTTTTCCTTTTGTTAATAACCTTGTACAATTCCTTTTTTAATAACTTGCATAACCATTTTATTCCTAATTATAAAGAATTTCCATTTTGTTAGTCCCTTACAGAGCCTTTCTACTTGCTAGCAAGGATGTTGTGCATTCATGAATTACTAAACAGTTCAATTCTATCTCTGAAATTACTTGCATTTGTGTGTGTGTGTGCACGTGTGCGCACATATGCACACATGACAGCTGCAAAGCCCCATGCATGCTACTTAGTATCCAGAATCTTATGCCCATAATATCTTAATTAGTCATCACAACAGTTGGCTTCTGCTCTACCTTGGCTGGTGAATTCTGGCAAGGGTGGAGACAGTGACATCTGGACATTGTGTGCAGTGATATTTTGTGGCTCTGTGTTCTGCTTCCAGCTTTGCTCTTCCAACAGTGACTCAGCCTCTGCATGGCAGTTCTCTCCTGTGTGAAGGGGGGGTGCTAGTGACCAATCCCTAGGGTGCCATGAAAAAGAAATACCGGATAACAGGGGCACATAGCAGGTGGGAATAAATGTCGTCTTTGTCCCCCATTCTGGAAGTTGGTGATGTTGTGCTCTGTGAATACCATGTTAATGGAAGGCTCTTGTTCTGAAGAAAGCAGGGAAGGAGGGTTATAGGCTTCTGCCACGTGGTTCCAGAACTGTGGTTCCAAGGAGGGGAGTGACTGACTCAAGGGGAGAGGAGGTTGTGGCTCTTGAGATGTTTTCGGGTTTTCCTGTGGGACCACACTTGGTTGTGGTCAGGGATGACTCTTGACAGTACTCTGGGGACTGTACATGGTGCTGGGGATGGAACATGAGCCAGCCAGTTCCTAAGACCAGGGCCTTACTTCCACGTACTATCTCTTTGGCTCATGTTTTAGGATTTTTTTATTGATGCTGTTGCCGTAGTAACAGGGGAAATATTCACACAGTATGATGATACACATGTGACCAGGGCTTGGCAGTTGACACGGTCCTGGAGCTCAGAGCCAGGACCTCCCACGTGCAAGGCTCAGATAGGCCTTGCCACCGAGCCACAGCCTGGACTCCGGTTAGCTCTGCATACCCCCAGTGATTAAAGAGTTAGCTCTGTGAATATTGTAGTGGAATGACCTGTATATACACGCAAAATCTTTTGTCTGCATTGATGGTGGCACTGGGTGTCAGTTGTGACTGAGGACTCCACGTTGCATGAACACAGGCACGCCCTGTGTTCACCTTCTGCTAATGTCTCATTCCGTTTTCTCCCATTTCCCCTGACAGTGCCCACTTGCATTTCGTGGAAGACCAAAGGAAGCTGCTGATGTCAGCCACCTACTATGGGTGTCCCCTAGTGCACCCCTCCCACCCCGACATAAAGTTGACCTTTCATCCATGTTCAGGTCTCTCCCTCCTATTGGTGGTCTTTGATGTGATCACTCGTGCCTGTGTGTGTTCTGGGATCGCATGCCCAGCTGCGGCGGGGTTAGCCTCAGCCTCGGGGCTTGCCCAGGGAGGCTCACACGTCACGGTCTTGGTGCCCGATGACGGATGCTGCTGTGGTCACACACCAGCACACCCGAGGTGACGAGGTCAGCCATGGGGCTTAAACATCTATTTAGCTGTGGTGTTCATTGGGGTTACACCTCAGTTCTTAGGGGGTGCATTCACATGCATGATTGCTGCGTGGTTGGAGACATTTATGATGCCAGGAACCACAGACCATAGAGCTGTCAGGCTTAAATGGCAGATCTGCCTGGACCATGCTTGGCACACGTAGGGTACTCGGGCTTTGCACTTGTGACCATACATATTTTTATTCCACACTTCTACAGTTGGCATGCTCTCTGGTGCCCACTGCATCCGTCTGTGGGAACATATTTTTTGCTTGGGTAAATGGTGGCATGGCTCATCTCCATGGGCCATCCCACAGAGGTAGGTTTGGCTGTCCACGGGGCAGGAGAAGGAACAGTGGGGCGGGAGAGAGGTGAGGACACCTGGCACTTAGGGCACGTGGCACTTACAGATTCCCGGCCAGGCTGGCTGCTTCCTTGGAGCTGCGGGCTGGGGTGACCCTCCTCAGGGAATGAACAGGGAGCACTAAGGACTTGACCTGGCTGGGCACATATGGATATTGCTAGAAGTTTCCACCTTTCCCACTCCTGAGTGCTCTGCTTCTGCAGCACGTAGCCCCCTTCCAGACTCACCTCCGAGAATGCACTGGGGACAATATCACTTAAGTCCTGAGGTCTCTCTACTCCTTGGCCCACGCACGTGTGACTCCAGTTTAGACAAGCGGCGTCATTCCCCCAGCAATTTCATGTCTGTTCTCCTCTAACGACAGTCCCCCTCTGGAGACTATTTGTTTCCTAACATGGGAAGAAGATGCAGAAAGATTCCATGCTTCTTCCTGTAATCAAGGTTTGGGGAAAGCTTGGCATCACAGCTTTCTCAGGAGAACGGTAATGCTAGTAGGTCCCCCAAAGTAAGAAATATCCCTGACTACACCCCGAGTTTGCACACCTCCCTTCCCTCACATGGGGGCCTTCCGGTGGGCACATGTTCCTTCCCCGCCCCCATCTCCTCACTTGGCCCTTCTCACTCGGCGGTCTCGGGGGCTCCAGGGGTCTTGGCGTGGGGCTGGGAGGCTCGGGCTTGGAGGGGCCTCTCTGAGGACTGAAACTGGACCCGTGGCCCTTCTGGACTTGGAGTTGCTGACAGCCAGCACTCACTCTGGACGCGCACATGTGTTTCTTGAAAACCCCAATCCCCCCAAGGGGCCCCTTAGGAAGGAATGTGAGGCCTCCTTGGGCTGGCCACTGGAACGAAAGCTCTGTCCCTGCGTGGAAACTCGCATGACCCGCAGCTCGGTCCTGCAGACGGTTCCTCGGCGCAGAGCGGCTGGCTACCGGCCCTGGGCTTCCATCTGCTGCGGAGACAGCTACGTGGCCCGCTGGGTAACTGCGGAGCTCCTGTGGTTCTAGTCCAGGATCTGCCAGCTGTGGCCCCTGGAACGACTCACCGAAGCCCTCTGGTCTCCGTTTCTTTGTCTGTAGACTAGAACTATGGTCACAGCGGGCCACCTTGCTGGCGAGTGAAGCGACCCAGCGCCTGGCGCCTTCCCCATCACCGCCGGGGCTATATATAAGTTTCCCTGCCCTTGTGGAACGGCTGACTCTACTCTGATGGTCATTTTCACCCAAGGCCATCTGGCTCCTCGGGGAACCCCCCCACCCCATCCATAATCCAAGGAGGGATACAGGTGAAAATCATGTAAATGGGCCCATGACACGAGACTATTGAGGAGAGACAACCGGTAGGACAGGGGAGGGCACAGGCAAGAAGCGGGCTCGGAGGGACACCCGGGCTGGGAAAGGGGCTGACTCCACTGAAGAGGAAGTGAGCGGGTCAGCACTCCGCTAGCCGTTCCTTGCTCTAGAACATTCCGAAAGCATTTCCAGAAACACTGGGGAGGGTCTTTTCAGAATCGTTTCTGGTGCGATGGGTCCTGTGTGAGATTTCCAAACCGCCCCCCTAGATGAAGGCGGGGGTCTTGCTTGAGGCAGTCACGGATCCCGACGCTGTTTCCCTCTGTGCGGGAGCTGTGATGCAGGTGGTGCCCACGAGGCGGGTGGGGGGCAGCCAGGCCCCGGAGACCCTGCAGGCCTGGGTGGGTTCCCTCCTTAGCACATGCTTCATGGTGAGAGCAGCATGAAGGTGAAAGGCGGCTCCAGAGGAGGCTTTGAAGGGAGGAGGGGCTCCTGGGTGGTGTTCACCTGCGCAGGTGGTCCTCCGGGTGGGTGGGGAGGCCTCTGGACAGCTCAGCTTTCTCTCCCGGCCACCTGGCAGGCCGCAGCACCCAGCACGTCGATGCCCAGCTGTTGCTTTCATTACCAATTTGCTTTAATGGCCTCTCCCGGCTCTGCCCGCCCTACCCCACACCATGGTGCTTTGACTCTGCAGCCAGCCAGCCAGCCCGTCTGCGCTGTAAACCTTTTACGAGGGAACTTGCTGATGTGTGGAGCGTCTCAGGCAGCTGGCTGTGCCCAGCTGCCAGGTCTGGAACATTCCAGCCCTGACCTTAACCGTTCCCTAATTTTGTTTCCTTTTACTCAGATCTCTTTTTAAAGTCGTGAACCCTAATAACTCAGAGAACTATTTCTCTGACTCAACCTTGAGCAAAATTTATTCTTTTCATCTTTTTTTGGTCTACACCTGGCTGTGCTTAGGGCTCATTCTTGGCTGGGGAGGCCACAGGGGGTGCCGGGGATCGAACCCACGGTCAGCAGACTGCAAGGTAATTGCCCTACCCACTGTACTATCACTCCCACCCCTTGAACAAAATGTATTCTTAGACATGGATGATATGGCTAATTGTGAATTGGGGTGGTAGTTCATAAGGGATGGTTGGAAGTGATCAGGTTTTATTGTTTGTTTTGTGTTTGGGGCCACATCTCATGATGCTCAGGATTACTGCTGACTCTGCACTCATGAATTACTCCTGCGGGTGCTTAGAAGACCATGCGGGTCACGCATGAGTGAAGTCCAACAAAACCCAGGTAATGCGGAACTTTGTGACCATGGATTCTGGGCTCAAAGGGGACCAGGATCGGAGATCCTCTGCCCATTTCCCCCCAGTCTCTGGCGACCCCGGGGGTCATGCTCATAAGCCACCTCCTGCTGGCGCCAGATAATCTCCTCATCGGCCACCATCCAGATCACACGGCTTTTTCTCCTGGAAGGGAGCAACGTGATGCCCGCCATAGCCATGCCACCGGACTCTGCACCAGGCTGTTTCACTCGGGGCATCCCACAGGGGCATGGCTGAGAGCCCTCCCTGCCCCCAAGGGACCCAGCCCTAGCAGCCAAAAACCTCCAGAACCCAACTGCCACCATGCTCAAGGCCATTTCCCACATGCTCAGGCCAAGCCTCACATACGAGTGAATGTATAAGACACTCCCTACCTGTTCTCCATAAGTACCACACCCATTTTACGTGGTTCAAATAGTAGGCAACAAATCATAGAGGGAAAAAATATATATATATATACACACATATGAATATATACATAGTTTCATATATATATATATATATGGACTGGAGTGATATTACAGTGGGTAGGGCATTTACCCTTCATGCCACTGGCCCTGGGTTCTATTCCTTCGTCCCTCTCAGAGAGCCTGGCAAGGTACCGAGAGTATCCCACCCACACGGCAGAGCCTGGCAAGCTCCCCGTGGCGTATTCGATATGCCAAAAACAGTAACAACAAGTCTCACAATGGAGACGTTACTGGTGCCCGCTCGAGCAAATGGATGAACAACAGGATGACAGTGTAGCTGACAACCTATTTGCTACTGATGTTTCTCTTCTCTTTTGTGTCACCCATGTTTGTCCTTCTCAGATGGCTGAGGGGACATCTCATTTTGTGTCTGCAGGGGCTGTGAGGTGGCACAGGTCTCTGGGTACTGGGGGCCTGGTTCCATACTCGCCAATGCATGGTCCCCTGAGCATCGCTGTGTGTCTCCTGGGAAGACCCTGAGTTAATCTGGGTGGATCTGGTGGTCCATGAGCACTGATAAGTGGAGTCCTGGTGGCCCCTGGTGCAACCCTGGCAGCCCAGGGCTCAAGCAGCATCTCATTCTGAGATCGGAGCATCAGAACCGTCTGGACAGTAGGCTCATTCACCGGGAGTGGCCCCAGGGCCCTAATCGAGAGGTCTAAAAGTAAAAGTAAAGAAAAATAGTGACTTTATAATTTATTTCAATGAGAAAACAAAAGCAGCACCTTGATTAACCTTTGTCAGTGACTTATTTCTTTTGATCCCTCCCCTCTTTTCCCACATGCTCAGCAACGTCCTCTCTCCTGCCAAAGAGAATCCCACTCCTTTGTAATCTGAATCCCATCGTCAACACCTTTGGGGTTGAATATGCTTGAATTTCAACTCACTCCCGTCTGTTTTTTCTTCCCACTTCTTGAGAATTTCTGGATGGTTTGACTTTCCCTCTTCCTGTCTCCTTTCTAGAGTCCCTGGAACCAGCCCTCTGCCCCTCGCAACTACTGGACTCAGAGAACACTCCCACAGTGACATGCTGGCTGCCCCGTGAGGGACCCTAGCTCCCCACGCTGTGTCAGCTTCTTATCAGCAAGGGACGTGTTCCTTCTGCTCCCACTAGCCCTCAGCTGGGCTGGTCCTGAATAGCACTGGCTCCCCCAACAACCTTCGACTCCAGTGACTTCTTGCTCCTTAGATACACTATGTTTCTTCTGCCCCAGACCTTTGTCTCTGCCGTGCCTTCACTATAACGCTTTGCCCTAGATTTTCACCAGGCAGTCTTATCCCCACGCAGGTCTTTGCTCAATGTCACTTCTTGTCTAGGAAAGGCTGTCCTTTAACAGCCGGTGACCGTTCTTACCCTGACCTTTAACTCACTGTGTTGTCAGCACGCTGCCGACCCACTTGTCTGCTTAGCTCTTCCCACTCTTTGTTTCATTTGTCCTTTATTCCTTCTTCTTTCTTGGGACACAAGGTCATTGAATACAAAAACATTCGTCCAAAAGTGCCTGCCATAGTGGCAGGCTGGGAATTGGAAGGTGGGCGGGGGCAGGGAACCTGGGAACATTGGTGGTGGGAAATGTTCAGTGATGGAGGAATGAGTGTTGGAAGAGTATATGACTGAAAGTCTATCATGAACAGCTTTGTAACTGTGTATCTCACGGTGATTGAAAAAAACCACAAACTAAGAAATGGACATATGCACACCATTATTCATTAGAATAATTAGTGCATAGTACAATAGCTTGGCTATGGATTTAACCCAGGTGTGCAATGACAGATGTGGAGATAATGAAGGAATACTATGCAGCTACAAGGAAGGATGAAGTCATGTTATTTGCTGCAATAAATCCCCTTTCATTGTTCCGAATTAAAAATAAAGCACACCATGAACTTTTATTTTAAACGTTCAACAAAAATTTTTCTTTTTAAACAAATGGGACTGAGAGTTGAACAAGTCATTTCTGCTCTCGAAACGTACACCCCGACCTTAGGTTCTTTCATACTTGTCTTTTTGTTCTTTTTAAAGGGATGTATGCTTTGGGTTAATGATGAAACTAAATCTCTGTTCTTGACCTCTCCCCCTGATTAAGTTTTTTAACCTCTTTTAATTAGATAGCTATGCCTGAATGGCCCTTCAGTACCAATTATTCTGCAAGCTTATGTGGTGCCAATTATAAAGATTCATCTACAAAGATGAATGAGTTGCAGCCTTAGAACAGTGGCACTCAAAGTCCAATGAGGAACAATAGTTGTGTGTAAATTACATTCTCTAGAAAAAGTGCTGTGCTTGTGGATTTTATAGTTTGAAACTTGAGAAGAAAAGAAGACTGCTTCCATTTGTTATGGAGGAGACTACCAGTGGGTGTGTGTCATATGTAATGTCCTCTGGGAAGAGCAGTTCCCAATCAAGGCAAGGGACATTATGGCTGGAAGGTTTTCTATTTTCCTACTTAATCTGTTTTATAAGGAAAAGTCAATAAAGTTAGTCAATAGCTACTATACTAATGGTTACAATGACAACCTCTTAGATCAAGTGACAAACACAGGTTCAAATCCTGGCATATGCCATCTTGTGGGCGAATATTAGGTTTTATATATTTCCTACTCTTTAAAATAAAGGTAATGGCAATAGCAGTAAATATTTTAATGAGTCATTTTGAGAATTCAAAGCATTATTGCCATAGAATCAAACAGTGTTAGCACATAACAAGCAATGAATAAATATTAGCTACTCATAGTTTATTCTGAATGATCAATCAAAATAACCCCCAAAACAAAGCAAAATAAGACAAAAGACAAAGTAAATGTCTTTGTTTCCACAAAGAGAAAAAGTTAGCACATTTGGACTTACATAGATTTGAATTTCTGTATTTTTACGTGTTGAGTCATTGCCCTTTGCCTGGTGGGAATTACCTTCCTGTTGGTTTGTGTCTCAAGACTATGTAATCTTCCTCCTTCAGATTCCCTGACACTCCTGAGAAACTTTCCATTGTAGAGCGTTTATAGAAAAAAAAAGTGTCACATTTTGATCCCTGGGCTAAGAGATGTGATCCTTTAGTGCCATTGTGGCGACCAGAAAATGAAGCCTAACCTCTCCCGGTCTTCCTTCGGACAAGCATTGTCTTTTCTTTGGGAATGTCTGTTTCCACACCATCTGGGGCTGTGAATCTGTCCATGTACCACACCTGCTTGTCTCTGATTTCTCTTTGTTTTTGTTTGCAGCCACTCATCATCTTCTCTTTTCAAGAGAATGTTAAAAAATTATGTTTGTTTCAAAACTCAAATTTCGAGAGAACCTCATCCACAAAGCATTGAGTCAAGAATAGCAAGTACAGCAGGGGCAGACCATTCTCAGAAATTCCACTTAGCTCATACCACACACAGGCTTGAGTAAAAAAAGTGGCTTTTTTGCGGGACATTGTATTAGGAGATACACACACAAAAAATGTTTCTTTACGAAACATTTTTGTTTGTTTGTTTTTAGGCCACAACCAGTAATGCTCAGGAGTTACTCCTGACTGCACACAGGAATTACTCCTGGCGATGCTCAGGGAAACATATGGGAAGCCAAGAATCGAACCCAGGTCTGTGACATGCAAAGCAAATGCCCTTCTCACTCTACTATCCTTCTGTCCCCTGTAGGAGACTTCTTAAAAGATCATCTCTTCAATGATTTTATCCCTCTCTTCCAGGTTTGGGTTATTTGATGAATCTCGTAGTTATAGCATATTTTTGTAGCCCTTAACAGACTTTTGGAAAACTTCACAGACATCAGCTCATTTGATCCTCACCACCAGCATATGAGAGCCATATTGTCACCTTCTCCACCTATTCTCATTGTCCTGAGTATCATTTTACCCAGTTTACCCACCACCCGCCCCCGCCCCCCAGGCAGGGCAGAAACATCCTATAATATAGACACACACCAGATATCTTCTCCTGTGTTTGTATCAGGAGTAGCAGATGCCAAATCAACTTTCTGTGTCTTTTTCAGACAACTCAACTGTATGTTCTTTTTCTCCAAGGGTCCAGTGGCTTACAATAGTAACTTTATTTATTTATTTTGCTTTTTTTTGGGGGGGGTCACACCCAGCGATGCTCAGGGGTGACTCCTGGCTCTGCACTCAGGAATCACTCCTGGCGGTGCTCAGGGGACCATATGGGATGCTGGGAATCGAACCTGGCTCGGCTGCGTGCAAGGCAAACACCCTACCCGCTGTGCTATCGCTCCAGCCCAACAATAGTAACTTTAAAGGAGAAATATTCCAAGAGCTTTTTTATTTTTTCAGCTCACTCTGTGTCTGGACCTCAGCAGACCAATTGTGTCAGAATTGCAAGACTTGCTGGTAGATTTCCAGGTAGCTGATATTCATCTATAGATCTATATCATGATTTTGGATCACTTTTTTTAATCACTGCTGTCCAGGTGGAAAGCTATTTAATTTCAGTTTTTCCAAGATGAAAGCTTTCTATACTAACCAGCATTACCCTCTATGACTTTTCCCTTCTCCCCCCTTCCCTTTCTTTTATTTTTTTGGTCACAGAATGTGCTCAGGGGTCACTCCTGGCTCAGTACTCAGGAATTATTTCTAGCAGTGCATGCGGGACCATATAGGATGTTCAGGATTGAACCTAGGTTGGCTGTGTGCAAGGCAAGTGTCCTCTCTGCTGTCCTAGAGCTCCGGCCTCTCATGACTTCTCTTTAAGGTAAATCATTTATATTTCTTCTTGTTCAAATAAGAATGGACTGGAGCAATAGAACAGCAGGTTTTTCCTTGCCCGCAGCCAACCTGGGTTCGATTCCTCCATCCCTCTTGGAGAGGCTGGCAAGCTACTGAGAGTATCCTGCCCGCATGGCAGAGCCTCGCAAGCTACCCGTGGCATATTTGATATGCCAAAAACAGTAACAAGTCTCACAATAGAGACATTATTGGTGCCCGCTTGAGCAAATTGACGAACAACAGGACAACAGTGCTACAGTGCAGTGCAAATAAGAATAGCAGGTTTTATTTAGCTAATGCTTCACAATGGATTCTTTTTATATGCATAATTTCTTAATCCAACCGTATTTGGTAGGGGGTTTCATCTCATGTTACATAGGCAGAAAAGTCCAGAAATGTTAAGTGGTTGATCACTATCAACCAAAAACTTTGGTGTTTTATAAAGCACCAAAGTAGTGGCTGTATGTGTGTGTGTGTGTGTGTGTGTGTGTGTGTGTGGTAGGGGGTCTGGAAAAAGTGAGGAGAGGAGAGTGTCACCCAGACTTTTTGATAACTGATCGCCCTTTACTCCCCGTCTTCAGTGTGGTCTACAGGTCTACAGAACCTCCACTCTCACCCGGAAACTCATTAACATGCACACTCCCGGGCTCCGCCCCAGACCTACTAAGTCAGAAGCCGCCGTTTAACCATCTTTCCAGGCGACTTGGATTCTCGCTGAAGGTGGAAAGCCTTCTTTTGTAGCACGCTATCTCGTTTTAGCCCTGTGTTTTGAGACGTCTTTGTATAAATCTGTCGCATGCATTGTCACGGAGTAATATTTTTCCCCGAGTTTTGCTTAGATTTTCTCCTCTGAAGTTTATTTTCTAGTCTTTTCCACCATGACTTGAGGCCTTTTTATCTTGTCCCTCTCCTATGCCCATGAGGTCTTTTTTCCTCATCCCTCTCCTATGCCCATAAAATGGATCTATGATTTTTTTTTTTTTTTTTGCCGCTTTGAATTTTGCAGGAACAAGAGCAGTAGGAAGATCCTGAGAGGATTGCTGTTGCTTTTTCAACTGACATTAATTTTCCTTTTTTTTTTCCCCCTTTGTGAGCCAGAGGTTTAACCCAGGAAAATGCCAATCAGACAGCTATTAAAATTTAGATTCTCAGTGGATCTTGCTGAACTCTTGTTCCTTATTATCATCGCTCATGGTCCGAAAGAGGGCTTCGGGGAGCTCCTGCAGGAACATTTATCCTAATAGGCGTTTTCTCCACTGACTCCAATGGAGAACGTTCCCAGTGAAACGCGTTTCACTCCTCTCCGCCCTGCATTGTTTCCCTAATGAGTTCTGAGCCTGGAGAAGTTTAAGAGGTGACACAATGAGGACTGTGGCTGCCCCCACTTCAGGGGGTGCTTCTCCCATGGTCCCTTGGGTGACGTCCACACGTGTGCATGGTTTTTCCGGATCTGAGGCTCAGCTAGAGCACTGCAGAGGTGAGGAACCCGGCCCTCTGGCCTGGCCCCTGCCCAACTGTGTGATCTCTGCCCCATGTTGTCTGCCCTGGGCTTGAGTTGCTTGATTGCGCCTCTCTCTCTACCTCCCCACCCGTGCTTCCCCACACTCGAAGTTACAGACTTTGTACGCCTTTTGGAGGAGAAAATACACTGAACTCCAGCTATGGCCCTCAGGTTAATTTGCGTGTTTCTTTTAAGGAGAGGGTCTGCACATCTGCGGGCTGTGAGTAGGAGAACAGACCAATCTGTAAGATATACACCAATGCAGACGCTGTGTGACCAAAGTAAAGAAAGCTCAGATGTCCTTCGCCCACAAAGCGCAGATGTGCCTCCGTCACATTCCTCTTGCGTCTTCCTTACAGCTCTCAGGCGGCACCTTTGCTTCCTTTGCCTGTGGTCCAGTGCTTGCACACTCCCTGTGCTTGATTGCAAGCTGTTGGGAGATGATCCCTGGGGAGAAGTGCCCACAAAGATGCCTCGAAGGTGCCCACAAAACCAATGGAGGTTCCTGGGCCAATGACCATATCAGGTTAAATAATAGGGCACAGGAAAGATCAATAGGATGTCAGGCCCTAACCCTGATGCAGACAGGAGGACAAAGGCCAACTGGGGGATCATGTTATATATTCCTGCTTTGTTTCTCCACTGCAGAGCATAAGCCCAGGAAAAGAAGATCCTTCGAATTCATTCTAATGCCACTATTGTAGCATTTCGATTGGAGAGGTGTGAGACCGAGATTCAGAACAGAGCAGATGGGAGATCTAGTCACATGTCCTGAATAGAAATGTGTTTAAGGGGGCTATGGGCCTGGGGGGGTCTTAGTTAAAGCATAAGAGAAGCAAGGCTCACGGGAAGTCTGAATGCTAAGAGATGGCATTGGAGTGCTCAGGTCAAAGCTCTGATCCAGGACAAAGGATAAGAAAAGGCCGTGGTGACATTGGTTGATGGGGCTGTTGATAGGTAGAACAAGCCCTTAGAGTGGAGACGGATAGGGAAGCCTCCTGGCCCCTCCTGGCAGAAGATGGTGTTAGGTCTTGTGGCTGTGGTTTTGCTGGGTAGGTGTGTCAGAGGATGGGCCATTCAGCCCTATTTGTTCCAAATCTGTTGCTATATTCTAGGTGCACAAGTAGATATAGCATGCGTGCTGATTTTTTTCCCCCTAAGTGTTAATTTTGACAACACTAATATCTTGTCTGAACATTCTTGCAACCCTCAGAAGGGGTTGCCTTGATTCGTTTCCTAAAAACAACTCAGAACGGTGAGTGTTTCCACTCCATGCTTGAGATATTTTCAGTAGTGTAATTAGCTAGTGCCTTGCATTGCCTGTAGAAAAACTCAACAAATACAATAAGGTTTCTTTCATAAAAATCTATTGTAAACATAAAAGAATCATTAATAAAAGGATATTAGCAAAGTAATTTAAGGTAGGTATAAGAAAATAAAAATATTTTAACACTGAAATGATATATTTTGTATAAATGTTAGCTTACCAATTTGAGTTTAGATAGGCTGGTGCAATAGCACAGCGGGTAGGGCGTTTGCCTTGCACACAGCTGACCTGGGTTCCATTCCTCTGCCCCTGTCGGAGAGACCAGCAAGCTACCGAGAGTATCTCACCCGCACGGCAGAACCTGGCAAGCTACTCGTAGTGTATTCAATATGCCAAGAACAGTAACAACAAGTCTCACAGTGGAGATGTTACTGGTACCTACTCAAGCAAATCGATGAGCAACGGGATGACAGTGCTACAGTGCTACAGTGATACCTGTTATTTTAGGTGGAACCACTTCCTATGCAAAATACAAAATAACCTTGAATTATTGCAACAACTTGCCCTCATTTCTCTGATACAACTATCACTAATACTCAATTTGTTCTAGTTTAGTTGTCAACCAAATAAAGACTATTGTAAAAAACTAATGCACGCCAAAGGGCATGTGACTCGCGGGCTCTCCGGGGTGCTGTCTCACCACCCGTGTTTGGTGCTCTGGAACCACTGTGTATGGGCTGGATCGGGACGGCCGTTGGCCAAGGACAGGCGAAGGAAGAACGAGGACCAAGCTGGTTGCTGATTAGTTACCGTTTATTCAATCTTCCATCTTTCTCATCTCCCACACTCCTAGCTCCGTCCTATCTCTGGATCTACAGCATTGCTTCTAGGCTACACACAACCAGGTAGCAAAATCAACATAAGAAAGCCCTTCCTGAGGCCTCCAGGTTCAAAGGGAACACAACCTAGGGGCATTCCAAAGCCCTTCCTGACTCTTAAGGTGTTTTCCTCTTTCCCTTGGTCCAAATACTCATTAACATCTTAATACTAGTTATTTTTGTATGGACATAGCAAGAGATACATTGAGGCTTGCAAGGCAGCTCTCCTGGCAACATCTTGCCACAGGCTCAGACCACAGCACTCAGGCCAGATTAATCATTCCTCACCCTAGCAGGGTCTGGATCTAGTTATCACTGTTTGGATCATGACAACATTTGTCCATGATCAAGCTCTTAACTTATAGTTAAGCATTAGGCACTTTGGCCAGGCCCATCTAGATGCCAGAGTAGCACACAACTCACCGCTTGCCCTGGGTCTGTCTCGTCCCTCGTCGGGACCCTGCTTTTGGGGGTGCTAGGAAGTAAGGGCAGCTGAGGCTTAGGTAGAGAGAACAGATGCCCAGGAGGAAAATATCACATAGAGTCAAATGACTCCCAGGTTATTAAAGCATGGCATTTGCTACAGTCTTCCTGTGTCCATACAAAAGGACATGGCTCTGAATAAACTATGCAAAGGACTCAAGGAGATGAGAAAAACAATATATACAAATCAACAGAACATTAAGAAAGAAGCTACAAATAAACACAGAGGAGTGGAAACACTGTGGTGGGAGTAACCCAATAAACCTAAACTATCAGAGGCTATGTTATCCAACAGACTATAAACAATATTGCCTCTAACATTTTTTGTTAGTTTATGCTGACTTCATTTGTCACAAATATAAGTATATTTCTCTAAAGCTTAAATGCCATTGTTTGTGGTATATTTAAGCATATTTATATAGACTATATTTTCTTTAACTTCATCTGGTATGTGTATTAACTCACTCAGTTTCTTCCAAGTCTAGGAGACATTTTTTATATTGGTTTTTATATTATTATCTCAGAAATCTTTTCTTTCAAACCATGAAAAGAGAAAGACTAAGGAAAGCATGGCAACAATTGCATTGTCTTTAATCATAGACATAACATATGCCTATCCCGCAAGCATAATTATTCTCTTCATCATATTTTTGTCCAAGATATTTGTCATGATATTTTACCCATGGTCAATGAGATAGAGTATTTACCACTCTGACACATTAGTGGATTATCTGTGGTCTTCCTTTATTTCACAGAAAGAAAATTTTTGCTGTTTGCTTTCCCAACTATTCTTTTGTTCTTCCTGATTCATTTTATGAATTAAAGTTCCCAGATGTTGCATAGGATCAGATACTCTTGTTTTTTTCTGGGACAAGTTTCCTACATAATAGTATCAGGAGAGAAACATTCCAGCTTATTTTGAATCATGATTTTTAAATGCACTAACAGGGACCGTAATACCTTAGCAACTACATAAGTAAAAACGCAATGTTCGTTTTCAAACACTCTGATTCTGTACAGCTCTGAAAAATCTACTCAGAGTTAAAAAGAAACATCTTCATATAATTTCCCCCTATGGCCTGTTTGAAGTGTCAAGTAAGTGACTGTAAACCCACAATCTCCTTTATCTGCATTACCTAACCAGATATAATCACTACTTAGTCCTCTACTGATGTTTTTTTTTTTTTACCTCCGGCCCTTAACCACTTAAGCACTGTCTACTAGATAAGCTGCACTCCAATCAAAATTTCATGCCTAATTTCTGATCATTGAGCTTCTGCAAAATTGTTTACATTCAAATTAGTCCCATTCTCCTGTTTGTGTCTCTGCTACTTTTGTTGCCAGGGTGACATTGGAGAATAACAACAATAACATGTTAACTTGGATCTGATCTTCCTCCGGAATCTTAATCCACTGCTGGCTCTAAGAGAACCCTGAGCTGGTTTGCTTTCTCCTTCCTAGTTACTTTCTTTTCTCCATACAAATAGGACTTTCTCACCCCAAACACTGCGCTTAGCAATCCCTCAAGGTTTGGTACTGCGTATATATTCCCCTAAGCCCACTTACACATGCATGATCTGGCTTAGGGAGCTGTAATTGTACACTTAGATATTTCAGTAATATTTTAGTCTTTTTTTTCTGGCACATTTTACAATTGTGGTGTAAATATATTCACTCAAGATTGACGTTTTATATATATTTTTGGGATCATGTTGGAACCAGAGCACCAATAACTCCACCTGAAATAAAGAAGAGGTTTCTTAAAAAGAAAATGTTTTCTCTTAAGTAAGTTTGTAGCCTGTTTTACCTCAAAGAATCACAGTTTTACGGAACACAGTAAGTAGCCAAATGTGTGATTTGAATTTGTTTCTAAAATCAAGCCAATAAGAACATGAAACCCAATATCATGCCCTGGAAATTTGCTAAGAATTTTCTACCTGGGATCTCTCAATATTTTAAATAACTATACAAATGAGAATTATGGAGAATATACATCAGAAAAAGAAGAATCTTGTAACTTGGTAACTTTTAAAGTCTTGGAAGGCATCTGGCAGATCCAATCTTTGAGCACTAACATTTACTTATTGCTTACTCTGTTTGATATATTATCAAATATATTATCAAAATGAAACCCCAGAAACCTCTGGGTTATTGTAGCAATCTTATTTAAATCTCCATGAGATCAGTGATATTCCTGAGACTTAGAAAAAATTAGTAACCCCTCCAAATGTTACTGAGACTTAGAAAAAGTTAGAAACCCCTCCAAATGTAGGTAGTTAGTAAGTGGTGGAACTGTCTTATGAGTTATTTTTTTTGCTATTAAAAAAAAGAAAGATGGGATAATCACTTTTATGGGGCTTAGGTTCTAAAGGTTGAAAAAGACAGTGAATCAGCAAGCAAATGAATAAGATTGCACTGTGCTTTTAGGGTGATTTGGAGTTGATGGATGGAAAATTTGGAGTTGAAGTGATGGAAAATGAAAGGGCTGAGAGAGCAGGGAGTGAAGGTGCAATCTTTCACCTGATTGGGGTGGTGGTTTGGGCCAGGTGTCCAGGGGCTATTCGTGAGCTTATGTTCAAAAGGGACCCTTAGGCTGTGCTCAGGGCACCTCGGTGATGCAGAGAGTTTCCACCAGTGTTGTAGCAGCCACAACTGCACACAAGGCAAGTGCTTCACCCTCTGCCCTATGTCTCCAGGGCTGATAGAAGTTCTGGTTTTGTTTTTGTTCTGTCTTACTGTTGCTCTGACACACTAGGGGCATGAGATGGGCCAGGGAGCCAGTGCGGCAGCCCGCCTTAGTCCGCCCATTGTGCACTGCAGTGGGGTAGGGAGACAGCCCTATGAGGGAGAGTCAGTACATGGAGCTGCGAGAAAAGACGCACTCAGGAGCTTCTGCAATGAGAAGACTCCTTTTACTGCAAGCAGGGTCGGGTTTATCTACCTCAAGAAATTGGAAACAAACTTTTTTTGGGGTCTTCCAGCACACACCTGCACAAAGGCTTACTGGGATGGAGCGATTCATCATTCCTCCTTGTTTGGCGTCCTGTTTGCTCAGTGGTCCCCTGGCACGGGAGAGGGGCCCTTGCTGGGAGGTCAAACGGGAAACTGGGAGAGGCCACCTACTGCTCGATTTCCCCTTAGGGCCAAGACTAGGGGGCTCCGTCCTGACCGAAAGGTGCCCCCCGATGTGCCTTGCAGCATGCCACTTATTTCGCTTTGTTTTATTTGGACAGACGGATGGAATCAGACTTCAGTGGAGCAATGCATTTGAATGAAGTGATGGAGTAGAGCCTGTGAGTGTTTTAGGGGGCCGTATTCTAGGGACACTAGGGGGACACTATCTGGAGTTAGGCCTGGATCCTTCGTATGAGAAAACAATCATCTGTTGATGGGTATTTGGGCTGTTTTAGTTTTTGTATATTGTGAAGAGCAGTACTGGGAACATTTGGTACCGATATTTCTCTGAAAATACATTTTCATTTCTCTTGCAAACATGCAGTTGCTGGTTCACAGGGGGTGTGCATATTCAAATGTGTAAGAAACACCCCAACTGTTCCCCTAACCAGTTGTGACATTTTCGTCTCTCACCACAAAAATGCGATCATTTCAATTGCTTAGAATTTCATTAACACCTCAGAGTGTCAATCACTATTTATTTTAAAATTGTATTATTAAAGTGAACGTGAATTTTTTTTCATAATATTAATTACCTTTCTCTGGTGACTAATGATATTAAACTTGGGTTTTGCTCAGTTATTATTCACTACTTTAGGTTTTTGTTTTAAGGATACACTCAATAACAGATTCATGCCTTACTTCTTTTTAAACAGTTTTTTAAATATTATAAGTTAGTTTACAATATTTGGTAACATTTAATATTCAAACACTAATCCCACCACCATTACACCTTCCCACCAACAAATTCTAATGTTTCCATCCCAAGCCCCAATCCCTGTCCCAAAACACAACCGAAAGAATATATTTTATATTGCCTGTTATGAAGAACTACTGAACATGCTTGCAAAAAAGTGTTCATATAGGAAACAGTGTGAAGATTGTTCTATTCTGGCAGGAGCCATTAAGACATTCTATAGGATATCACTAACATGTTGTTAAAATTTGGGTGATATGAGCTTTGGTGGACTGGAGTGATAGCACAGTGGGCAGGGCGTTTGACTTGCACACAGCCGACCCGGGTTCAATTTCCCCATCCCTCTCGGAGAGGCCGGCAAGCTACCAAGAGTATCCTGCCCACACGGCAGAGCCTGGCAAGCTACCTATGGAGTATTCGATATGCCAAAAACAGTAACAACAAGTCTCACAATGGAGACGTTACTGATGCCCGCTCGAGCAAATCAATGAACAATGTTCCATTGACAGTGCAACAGTGCTACAGTGAACTTTGGTTTATATATATATATATATATATATATATATATATTTGAAAATATGTCTACACGTATATATATATATATATATATTTCCCACTATGATCTGTTGCCTCCTGTCTGAACCCCATCAAATATGGTGTGGTAGTTATGGAGAATGGGTAGGGAGTGTCTTACGATGTGTTGCGCAGCTGCGTAGTCCAGGAATATGTTCACTCATGTGTGAGGCTCTGGCGAGCATGTGGGAAGTGGCCTGAAGCGCGGCAGCGGTTGGGTTGTGGAGGTCCGCTGCCAGGGCTGGGTCCTTTGGGGCAGGGAGGGCTCTCACCCGCGTCCCCCTCTGGTGTGCACCCAGTAAAAACAGCCTGCAGCATGGTTATGGGGACCTCATGTTATGCTCCCTCCAGGGAGAAGCAGCTGTAAATTCTGAATGGGGGCAGATGCTGAGCTTCTCTGACGCCCCCAGGAGGGGGCTTATGGTAGTGACCCCTGGGTTGCTGGAGACTGGGGGAAACGGGCAGAGAATCTCAGCTTCCCAGGCCGTACTTCTTGCTTTGTGCTCAGCGTTCATTCCTGGTGTAATTCAGAGACCATAAACTAGGGATTAAATCCAGGTTAACCTCATGCAAGCGAATGCCCTACTCACTGCACTATCTCCATGCCTCCTATTTTCTTTTCTTTTATTAAGTGCTTGCTTAAATCTCTTCTTTACTTACATTTGTTGAGTTTTCTTATTATTGAACGAGTTATGTCTTTCTAGTAAAATATTTGTTCGTTTTAGATGCTAATAGGAGATTCTATTTGACATTCATTCATTTCAATATGGATATTTAGTTGTTTCAAATACAAGCGCAGCTGAAAAAATACCATTGTACCTTTGTTCAAATACTATGTGCTCTCTTGACATGTGGAATCTTATATGAAAAGTTCAATTTAATAGAAGCAGGGTGACTACTAGGGGTGGGAGAAGTGGTCAAATTAAGGAGATGGTTGTCAAAGGCTATAAAATAGCAATTGAAAGTATAAATATTGCAAAGGAATAATAACTGTACTTAATACTATGTTGCACACTTGAAATATGCAGAGTAGAAATAAATTAATGATTTTTTTGGTTTAAACTCTGACATGTCGAAAGTTAATCACTTTTTCCTTTACAATAAGGAAAAAGAAACATTAATGACTTTTTCTTAGATCAGAGAATTGAGGCCACAGGGAAAACCACCTCTGTGGAATCTGGAGAGACAAATGAAATGAATAAAGAAGACCACAACTGAGATCAGCTAAAGTGAAGCAGAAATTCCCAGATCACGGGAACTCTGGCTTGGTAAGTGAGCAAGCACTAGAACTGAATGTAATATGCACCGCTATAGTTTTAGGGAGATCTTTTCAGAGCCCCATCAATTTCTCACAGCAAAGATCAGAGAAAAATTTGTCTCTTATTTCAGGCATAGGAATGATAAAATTAACCTACTTTATATATACCTGGATAATCCTTATGAAATCTGTGTGCATTTCAAGTCATTACATTTTGTGCATATTTAGCTTACTAAATTATATGCCAACTCTATCTCAGTAAAGTTTGAAAAATATTCTAAACACACAAACTTCTGTTTATATTAATTCAGAACCTAATTGAAGTTATGCAGTATTTTGAGGAATGGACACAGAAATGAATTCTGAAAAACAACATAGCTTATATCAACAAACTACAGTGGAGAAATTAGAGACATTTCTCTTGAAATGTCAGAGAGAATTATATTAAAATTGTAAATTTATTTAATTATTCAATGCACAAATTGAAGTTTTTCTTTTCAAGAAAGTAACAGGGCATCAAGATAAGTTTATGTAAAACAAGAACAAGTATTATCTATTTCCAGGTCATGTGACAATGCTATTCATTTCCGGGTCATGTCAACACTAGTAATCCACACTGCTGATGGAGGAAAGGGATGACTCTTGTTTCTGAGGAGGGGAGCAACAATGAAGGGACTCTGCTTTCCAATTCTTAGTCTCTCAGGATCTCCCCAAAGTTTCTTTTTCACATAATTTTATTTCCTTTCAGATAGAAAACATCTCGTTATTAATTCTCTCTGCTCCTCTTTCCCCCAAAGTCTAAATCAAGTGCCAATTAATAGTTAATTGTCTATGACGTGTTTGTCTCTATGATCAGATCTGTGATGCTTCTATAGTAGACTTTGCACACTCTTGGCACCGCTGTGGGCATTGCTGCCCATGGAGGGAGCTTTAGGAACCAAGGGATCATGGTAGAGGGGAGATCAAGGGGAATGTGGAATGAAAACCTCGAATCAACATCCTTTATCACTCAGGTGTCAGGAGGATGTTAGAACTTACTTCATGTATGATCACTTAATCATTAATATTTATTAAGTGTCTGGGAGAACAAAAAAGAGTAAAAGATAAAACGTCAGCCATAAATGGGGCTTATAAAGATTGCAATATCAAATGTTACTTAGGAAAGCAAATTTAGGACAACCCGATACAGTCTTAAATTTCTTCCACCCCAAACTGAACACTTTCAGTGAGCAAAGCACTTTCTCAATGCTGAAAAGCTAGAAGTAGATGCACATCATGGAGATATTTCCAGTCTAACCAACTAGACAATGTGCAAAGTGTTGGTGTGATACAAAGCCAAATGAAATAAATAAATTAGCCACATGTTGAGTTTATTAAGCATGTACTACATGACATGCATGAGCTAATTTGATCTTTAGCATGATTTATGATATAAATTACACCTGTAGGCATTGTAATACTCATTTGATATAAAGGAAAAAAAACCAGAGGTCTAGATGCATCATGTTAGCCTGATCCTAATAGGACAGAACTTAATATGAGAGAGGTTTAGTAGAAAAAATCTAGTTAAGCACAAAGCTAGAGTAATATCTCATACTGTTGAGTTCCGATATTTTTTAAATACAGTTGAATGGAGTGCAGAGGAGGAAGCTGATTATTCTTAGAGATAATATGATGTTTGGGGATTTAAAAATGTGATAAGGTATTAGACTGCCATTAGAGATTAATTACCAGTGATGAGGCATAACTATATGAGGAATAATCTACATTTAAAAAAATAAACCATCTTCCTTCTCAAAACTAACACAATGTCACATGGGACAGCAGGGTAAGATAGCAGTAGAAAACATACACAACTGACTCTCATTTTCACCATGAACACAACACTCTCAAGAGGATCCAGAATTATTGCAAATGATCATTCAAGAGCATTCAAGTCTCTGAGGATTTATTTTCCCCACATCTTTTAGCTTCTTATTAAGTTCCTTAGATTCTTTAATCCAAATACGATTTTGCCTCTAACACACATCTCTCCAGTCAGCGGAAATATTTATACCTCTTTATAAATTATTAAATTAACTTTATGGCTTAGAATTAAGTATCTCATGAATTTTGTTATCATGAATTAATAATAATTCTGTACATTTGTATAATGCTTTACAATGTTCTTCCACATAAATTATTTTATTTAATTTCCATAATAGTGTAATGTGATAGGCAAAGTAGATATTGATATCCTAATTTTAACCAGGAGGAATTGACATCTTAGAAAGCTGAAGCTTCCTGAAATTTCCTAAAGTGACTTCGATGAAGTTTTCTGAGTTCATAAGACCGTGAACTATTCATCTGGATGTAGATTTAATCAAACATTCTCTCTCTCTCCTTCTCTCTCTATTACTCTTGCTCTCTCTCTTACTCACATGCTCTCTTTCTCCATGTGTCTGTATGCCTCTTCGATTAAGTAGGAATTCATCATATCAAAAGTCCTAGGAAGAATTTAGTTTGCTGAGTGTGTGGAGGGCAATTACAATGGGGATCGTGATGAAGGTACAGTGGTGTAGCAGCCCTGTGAGACCAGGCTAACAGGGGTCATTCGGGCAGCCTCATCCTTCTATTAGTGTTGCGCCCAGTTGACATAGCATGTGAGAGATGGAAGAGATCAGTGTGTGTGCACTTGGACACAGAGAGCATTGGTGGGTGGGTTCTCACCTCTGTAAATGTGTGTTTTCATCCTCTCTGGTACCGATAACTCACCAGATGAGGAGGAATCCTAAGGGCCCATAAGAAGGAAGGGACTGATGAGTGTGAGCTGAGAGTGACAAGCAGTGATATTTGATGCCATCAGATTGGCATAAATCCAGAAGGATGGATGGTTAAAATATAAATAATCTTCCAACATTGGAGGCTTGAGGGAGTCTCAGGTAGGAGATATTTGGAATCACAGAGAGCTCAAGGAGGAAGGACGGAGATGTAGACAGGGACCCGGAAGACTCCCTGGTGAAAACTCCCTAGGAGAAGCAAAGGCCTAGCGGCTGGGAAGACCCATTGTTTCTTGTTAATTGTATTTATTTATTTATTTATTTATTTTTCCTTCACTTTCTTTGAAGACCATGGTTTACAAAGTTGCTCATGATGATGTAGCAGGCATTCAATATCCCAACCCCAATCCCACCACCGCTGTCACCTTCCCTCCACCATTGCTCCCATTTTCCCAGTCACCCCTCATGCTTGCCCATGTAGCAGACCCACAATTACTGTTATCACTGTCATCCCATTGCTCATCGATTGCTTGACGGGGTGCCAGTAAACGTCTCCATTCGTCCCTGTCTCATGCTAGTGTAGCCCAATGGTGTCTGCTGGCTCCAGGAACATGAGGAGCACATTATTGTTACTGTTTTTGGCATATGGAATACATCACGGGCAGCTTGCCAGGCTCTCCGAGAGGGGCGGAGGCTTTGAGCTTATATAGAGCCGGAGGTGGTTTGTGGGTGTGTCTCTCATATACCTAACTTTTGGCTGTTTAATTTCTTGGTAAACTTGGCCCCAAGTTGTTAGGGGTCTGGCCAAAGGCAAAGCAGCAATTTGGGGGTATCTGTAAGTCTGAAGGCACCGTTAGGCTGCTGATGCACTTATCCCACAGGTACAGGTTGACCTGATGGTGGCACTACTCCCCCAGCAGACTCACAATCATTTATTTTATATTGCCTTGTACCACTAAATGGCTAATTGTAGGATTACATAGCTTCAGGTAGTTTAGGTTTATTGGGTTACTCCCACCACAGTGCTCCCACTCCTCTGTGTTTATTTGTAGCTTCTTTCTTAGTTTTCTGTTGACTTGAATATATTATTTTTCTCTTCTCCTTGAGTCCTTTGCATAGTTTATTCAGAGCAAGTCCTTTTTGTATGGACACAGGAAGACTTAACAAATGCTATGCTTTTGTAACCTGGGAGTCATTTGACTCTACATGATATTTTCCTCCAGGGCATATGTTCTCTTGACCTAAGCCTCAGCTGCCCTTACTTCCTAGCATCCCCAAAGCAGGGTTCCTACATGGGACGAGAAGGACCCAGGGCAAGCGGTGAGTTGTGTGCTACCCTGGCATCGAGATGGGCCTGGCCAAAGTGCCTAATGCTTAACTATAAGTTAAGAGCTTGGTCATGGACAAATGCTGTCATGATCCAAACAGTGATAACTAGATTTGGACCCTGCTAGGGTGAGGAATGATTAATCTGGCCTGAGTGCTGTGGTCTGAGCCTGTGGCAAGATGTTGCCAGGAGAGCTGCCTTGCAAACCTCAATGTATCTCTTGCTATGTCCATACAAAAATAACTAGTATTAAGATGTTAATAAGTGTCTGGACTAAGGAAAAGAAAAAACCTTAAGAGTCAGGAAGGGCTTTGGAATGCCCTGCCCTCAGGAAGGGCTTTCTTATGTTGATTTTGCTACCTGGCTGGGTGTAGCCTAGAAGGCAAGGTGGGAGAGAGAAGGAGGAGGAGACAGAGAAGCCAGGGAGAGGTGGCAGTTGATCCAGAGAGAGGATGGAGCTGGGAGTGCGGGAAATGAGAAAGATGGAAGATTGAATAAAAGGTAACTAATCAGCAACCAGCTTGGTCCTGTCCTCGTTCTTCCTTTGCCTGTCCTTGACCACCGCCCGTCTTGATCCAGTCCATACACAGTTGTTCCAGAGAACCGAACGAGGGCAGTGAGACAGAGCCGCCCGGAGAGCCCTTGAGTGCACTCGCCCCTAGGCAAGCTTTAGTTTTTTTACAGCTAATGGAATGACAAAAAAAAAATACTTCTGTAAATGAAAATTTGTGAAAATTGTCGTATCTCACTGTGGGGACATGAAGTCCTTATCTGAGGGTTACCAAGCTGTTGTTGCGAGGTAAGCCTTCTCTGCTACTGGTTTTGTGAGTTGAGGTTGGTTGGCTTCTGCCGTTACATCCCGTCCAATCTGGTGTGCTACTACTGGATTGCTGGTGTTGTAGAGTCCAGAAAATCCAAAATATTTAAGTGTGCAACCTGGCCATGGCCATGGCAGCTTCAGGGTATAGCTGTCGGGGCTCTGTTTGGGTGGGAGCTGGCCTGCCCCCTTCCAAGATCACCCTGGGTGTGTCTCAACCATGAACAGGTGTCTGAGAAATTTGGGGGGCTGGTTTATCTCTTTTGATGTTCATGTATGAGTCTCTGGAACAAGGCCAGCTAGATGAGCTTGCGTGGCAGTGGCAGTGGAATGTGGGTGTGGCTAGAAGGGCTTCTGGAAGTCCAGGGAGATGAGTGGTTTCCCATCCCCCCTCAGAGAAGGCTTGGAGTTTGCAGCCTAAGAGACTGTGTACCTGAGGTTTTATGCAGATTAGGTTCTTTGTGGCGCTCATTAAAAAAAAAAATCACAACAATAGGAGTGTAGAAGAAACATGTCATTGGATGGAATGGCAGTGTAATCTACCTAATTTTGGAGAAATTTCAAATGAAGAGAATTTGTCCATATCACTAGCAAGTGTCTGTAAGGCTCTGTGTTAACATGGTTGGTTCTTTGAAACCAACAATGTTAGAGGATCCATGACTTACAGGGCAATTTGTAGAAAAGTTATTGGCATAAATGTGACCTTTAGAAATTTTTACCTGTTTGGGTGAAACTATAATTTGGAAAAGTCAAAAATATATTTAAGAAGAATAAAATGAAAGGCCTGAGGAAAACTTCTTCAAACACCTCTACATCAAGGTGGAATGCGAAGGAGACATCTCTTGAAGTCTCCCCAAATAAGCAATGTATTTTCAAGCACCTGGTGAGAAGAAAAATTTAGAAACACTATTTAACCATCGTTTTACCAACTCATCAAGCATTTCCTATTTTCTTAATTCTGAGTTTACTGCCAGAGTTATTTGCATGAAAGAAGGATTCTTTCAAAAGTTTCATCTGTTTCTCTTGTTTATTCCTTTACCTGAAGTCATAATCATATTTCCATAGGAATAAATTATGATTTCACAAACAAAGGATTATAGCTTTGGGAAGATAATTAGATGCTAGGAAATGAGTTTCTCAAAATGAGAGTCTTGTTTATAATGCCAAGTATTTATGACAAACACAATAAGTAATGATGAAATTGTGACCCCAAATGTGACATGTCATGGGAATGATTGCCTAAATTGTGCTGAGGGGATTTCACAGTTCTTGAAAACTTGTGTTATTTCTAGGTTATTGAAAACCTGTTGGAATTTAAACATAATAGAATAGCTCACTCAGCCCAGCCCTGTCAATAGACAGCCCATGTGAGGAGAAATTTCTTTTTCCGGATGAAATTGCTTCTGTGATTTTATGTAGTGATGCCATTATTGATCCCTTAATTGTTTCAGAGACTTCATTAGGATTACAAAGACACTAGATGCCAAGTGTCAGTGAGTGAAATGTGCCTGAATGATACTGTTTCCTGTTATGTGTGATGATTAGAACTAAGGAATGGTCCAGTCATTTCAATCTACAGTCAAGAACTCCATGTTATCCTTGAGAAAACATTGTCAGGATTTCTTAGAGGACACACTTTTACTATGCCAGGATCTTATATCCTGCTGGGAAGAGAAATTTCCTATATATTCCAATCTACTCAGCAATTAAAGGAGAGTTCTAAGGTAACACAGACAGAATGATGTTTTGTCACCTCCAGAATTCAGTATAATGCTTGGTACTTTGAAAGTGTGTGTGTGTGTGTGTGTGTGTGTGTGTGTGTGTGTGTGTGTGGTGAATAATGAATAAAGGAAAAGGTAGCTTACTTAGAGCATAACCACTTACTGAAAATTTCTGAGGGCCACTTAGTTTTGCTCTATGTTAGAAGGACTAAACCTCCCATTTGCTACACTTTCTCAGGCTAGAAAGGAACCATAGTAGTGAATGCATCTTCTGTGGTTTTGTAACATGAACACACAAATGTACACTGGTTATAATACTGGATAGATGATAATCTGGAAGCATGCTTAAGCTGGTGTTGCCTCGTTCTTCCTATATAAAATATAAATGGCGTTTATTTAAACCCTATTGGTATAAACTGTCATTCTAGATTATTCCCCTACCACTAAGCCTTCTCAACCAAGACAGAGATTATATTTCAGTAGTACCATTCCTATGATAGCTGGTCCAAATTTGGGAGTCAAAAAGGAAAAGCATGTCAGAGGAAAAACAATCATCTTATATTTTGCTTTCTTTGTTGAAAATTATGTGATAAAATCCTTGTCATCTAAAGAAGCAGTCAAAAGACATTTAGTCATAAGAGGTAAGGAAATAGAATTTTAGATATGTGTTAACTAATTAATAAATAAATGACATGTTGGCTATCTGCATATTTCACTTTCTCAGATATTTTAATATGTTTGAGATTTATCAGTACATCTTAAGTAAGCACTTGTTTTTAAACCTAGTTTTGTGTTTATAATTTTGTGCCATTTTTCTTTAACAGGGCCACCTGGATTAAGTAAGCTTCAGACGGTACAAAACTCTATCGTCTTTTCAACTTGACTTAGAAATAGTCATTATCGAATAGAAAGAACCTGCATCTCCCTATTTTACTTGATGGGAAAGAAGGTTGAACACGAGTTCTGTACTGCCCCTATGTCTACCTCAGAGACTCAAGAAATCCGGTGTGCAAAACCAGTAGAGTGATGAGCTCAAAGTCATGTCTTATGTGACAGGAGAAACAAACTATTTCAGGGCAAGCTTCTAGATTGTCTGGTTTCACTAAGGGGCATAGAAAGTGCTGAATTTGACCACAAAATATTTTAAAGATAGTTCCTGATCTTCCCCTTAAGTTCTCTGGTACCTTGACGACACCACTTCATTTTGTCATCTCAACTCTCTCTCTCTCAGCTGTTTTCTGCTTATTTTTATAGAGTCTTTAGGATTAGATGAGATAAATATGCAAGAAAAGCAAGACTGGCTTAAGTTTCAGGTTACTTGCCAGTAGGAGAGAGGTACATCTTGGAAGCCAGTTTTAGTACAGCAGTTAGGGCATTTGCCTTACATGCAGCCAGCCCAGATTTAATCCCCGGCACCTCATATGGTCCCCTGAGTCCCACCAGGAGTGATCTCTGAGCACAGAGCCAGCAGGCCAGCAGTCATCACTGAACACCACTGAGTGTAGCCCCAATCACCCTTCCAAAAAAAAAAAATCCTACAAAAACCAAAAAAACCTGAAAACCAGAAAAAACAAAAAATGCACATCCTACTACCGAACAGGGAAGAATTTCATCTACACCAACAATTTAGGATGAGAAACATACAGTTTAAGGAAGAGAAAGACAGGAGTGAGGGATCATGTCACTTTCTAAATGCCTCAGTTGTGTAGCCAAAGTTGTACAGCCTTCGCTTCCCTGACATACTTCTTGCAAAAGTATTTCAAATAGTCCAACAGTTGGTTTAGGTCTAGGAATAGCCATCCAGTAAATTTCACACCTTTTATTACCATAATAGTCAATGCATTTTACTGTGGCTCTCATGATTGGAATTGTACACACGGCCCACATTGGATGTTGAACACTAATGCTTGCTCTTGTGTTTTCTCAAGTTCTCGGGATCATGCAGGTGCGTCATGGACAATACATGTTCATGTGGCCGAGTGGGAAGATGATACTCTGAGGAGTGAAGACAGTTCTCTCAGTCTTTTAAAGGCAGTGAACACACGATGCATGGTCAGTCGCCCAGACCCGTGCTGGGGCTTCACTGGCAAATAGTTATCAATCCAATTTCACTATAAGTATTGTGAATATTGAATGACAAGATCTAGATACTGAAGGTTTTTGGCCAAGCATCCAAGGCTTACCCAATTAAAGGATGTTATTATTTGCTAAGAACTCCTAATGAGGAGGCAGTTCAATAAATTAACTATGAGATTGAGAAACTGAGAAAAATGCAGATGCCAAATCTGCTAATTTGATCATTCCTAGGACCGTTAGCTTGTCATCTATATGAATGCACACACATAATAAATATAAATGAAAAATGTTTACTTCATCTCAAATGCCATTTTCTTTTTGGTCTAGTCTTATAATGACAATCTGGTACTACTAGTTCCATATAAAGAGACTGTTTGAAACCTTTATTCTATCTCTTCCAAAATGGTGTGTGTTTGCTGCTTTCATAATTGTGACTGTAAAAGGGGTGTTCACTGTATTTTTCTCTTTTTCAGATTCTTCTAGCCACTGGCTAAGAGCTCCCATCCTACATCCCACAATGCACTGGTGGTGACTTTTCTTCCCGAAAAATATCAGCTCACCGCAGCATTTGGTCCATGGCTTACATTGGAAGAAACAAATCAGAAAACCGCTGTTCCGTAATCACAGAATTGAAAGAACTGCCTAAGTAAAATGACAGGCTATTAATTCTGGTTTGGAAAGCATGAATGGGACTTTTGATGAAGCTTAATTTTCTTTTGGCTCTTCAGAAAGAGATAAATCATTTAAAATAAAAATAGATGTTGTATTATAGAATGCTCATTTCTCTCAATATTTATTATTTGGGGAAAGTGGTTTTTTTAATGATGAAAAATAACAAAGCGTTCACATGGATGCTTTGAAATTGCGCACAGTTCATTCTCCAATGCCTCACTAAGCTCTAGATTTGAAAATTATTTGGTGTAATTTAAGTCAACCTCCACTATATAAAATTTTAATTGAAAAGATAGGATATTTCATTAAGAATTGTCACATGTCGGTATTGGTACCAAATGATGCTTGGCTAAGTTATCTTTAACACCATTTTCTACTAATGCATTTTTGTCTCCAATGGGACCCAAATACAGCTTTTATGACAGATATCCACTGCCATTTTTTTGATGAGAAAGATTCTATATATAGAGAGAGAGGGCTATGACACACGTTTATGTCTTATTATTTATCAGATTTACAACTACATGGATATTTTTATCGACAATCTCATGACAAAACAATGGCATTGAAATAATGATCCATTTTAAGTCTTGCACCTGGAAAATTATTTTTAGCTTCATGAATCCATCTTTATACATTTGGACTGTCGTAAGATGGAAAAGGGTTAAAATGTTTTTGTTTTGAAGAGGAGAAGAAAGCATTCCAAATATAATTGGTATCTGGGAGTCCATTTTGAGTATGTAAGGAGAAAGCTAGAGAGATTTCTGCTTTTTTATTTTTATTCTTGGCAGTTGTTTTCCTCTTACTAGAAGTACTCGTATTGGTAATTTTTATGATGCCTTATTTTTTTTTAAGTTCACCTAGCAAACAGTGGAGGGATTCACAGGGAGAAAGGTGGACGCACATAGCCAGTGCTTTCTTTTCAGTCCATATCATCAGATGAACTTGACTTGGTTCCCTATAAATATATTGGGGCCACGGAGCCAATGGCTGCTCTGCTTGATTCCTGTAGACCTTACACGTAGATGGTTTGTGAGCCCTGGCTATGATCATGGCTCAGGGAATAATTACATTAGCATTGGAGAAAACCTACTAATAAAACTGCTCCTTTCCCCACCTGCAGCAAATCTCAGCGTTTCCCAGGATACTGGTTCCTGCTGATGCTTCTTGAGTTGTCTCTTCTTCGAGCCTCAGGACACTGCCCACCACCTTCAACACCAGCGGCTTGGCGCTCTATGCACTTGCTTCCAGATCTTTCTGCATTCAGTGGCTATCACCCTGGGCCCCTCAGGTAACCACCCCTGTTTACTATCCTTCAGAATATTCCATTAACAATAACTAACTAAAAAAAATAACTAATGAAAAACCCAGAATCTTCCATTAGTAAGAATCTCAGAAATCAAATTCAAATGAATTTGGGTTTTTTTTGCTTATTTTTTGAGGCCTTTTGCTTATTTTTCAAGTTTTATTACTTCTGGGGGAATATTTAAAACGTGAAATTTCACAACTGTTCACAAAAGATCTTGGAGAATGTCGTTCTGAACTTTCTCACTCGACAGTCCTGATGGAGAATCAGTGCCCGAGTCTTGTTGCATTTAATTATTACTCACGGGCTGGAGCACTCTGGGCTCTCCAAGTTGTTGCTTCTTGAGTGTGTTTTGTGAGCTGGGTTGTGTTTTTGTTGGGGGAACACCACTGAATGTCTCCTTTAAATTTTGACTCCAAAATACAGAGATTTCTCTACGTTTTCTTAGGAAAAGCTACTTTTCCAGCCGAATTTCTTTAAGCTGAAGATTATAAATGAAAATGGGCCAGCTTCAGTGCTGGGAGTGGCCGAGGCAGACCTATGGCTGTCCAGATCGCTGGGAACGTGTGTGGGGGACAATTCTCCCCTCAATGGACATTTACTGCAAGAACACTGGCTTCTTTTATCTTGGGGTGGATTTGGGTTCACACCCAGTACTCATGGATTATTTCTCTTCCTTCCTTCCTTCCTTCCTTCCTTCCTTCCTTCCTTCCTTCCTTCCTTCCTTCCTTCCTTCCTTCCTTCCTTCCTTCCTTCCTTCCTTCCTTCCTTCCTTCCTTCCTTCCTTCCTTCCTTCCTTCCTCCCTCCCTTCCTCCCTTCCTCCCTCCCTCCCTCCCTCCCTCCCTCCCTCCCTCCCTCCCTCCCTCCCTCTCTCCCTCTCTCTCTCTCTCTTTCTTTCTTTCTTTCTTTCTTTCTTTCTTTCTTTCTTTCTTTCTTTCTTTCTTTCTTTCTTTCTTTCTTTCTTTCTTTCTTTCTTTCTTTCTTTCTTTCTTTCTTTCTTTCTTTCTTCTTTTTTAATTTAATTTAATTCTAATAATCAAAGGAATATGAAGGACTGTCTTTTCTTTTTCAGTCTTTGTTTGTTTGCTTACTTGTTTCTCGGGCCATAGCCAGAGCTCAGGGGCCATTCCTGGCTTTGTGCTTAGGGATAACTCCTGGTGGTACTCATATGGGTATTGGGAATTGAGCTGGGCTGACCACATACAAAGCCAACACCATAACCTCTGTGCTATCTCCTTGACCTTACTCTGTTTCAGTTTAATAAATAATGTTTTCTAAAAATGCTTTGCTTCATCTGGTATTTTACTCCCAATGTCTGGTTGTTGCTTGTTTGTCATGGAACGCACTGATAATGATTGAGGCTTACTCCTGGCTCTGTGCTCGCTGGTGACTCCTGGCAGTGCTCAGGGGATGGTTTATTCCTCTCCATCTTGAATTTCATTGGTAATGTCTTAGGTTCATTTATCATCAAGATTCACCTTTTGGCTTTGAAGACTTTCTCTAGCGCAGCACTCCCCGATGTGACCCATGCCATCAGGGAAAGCTCCCTTTCCTGGGGTCTCCAGTGAGGTAGTACATGGGACAGGACTCTGAGACGTGGGGCAGGGAGAGCACTACGCCAATGAGGAGTCAAGACAGACCTACCGGGCTGGCTCACGGAGGTTCCCTGTTGCACGGCGCCTAGGGCCTTGGGATTCTGCTGAGTGTGACCCTGGAGAAGGAGTCATCCTCATGACTGAGATGCACTTTCTTCCTCTCTCAAAATACCACATGCTGGGGCTGGAGCAATAGCACAGTGGGTAGGGCGTTTGCCTTGCATGTGGCCAACCTGGGTTCAATTCCCAGCATCCCATATGGTCCCCTGAGCACCGCCAGGAGTAATTCCTGAGTGCAGAGCCAGGAGTAACCCCTGAGCATCGCCAGGTGTGACCCAAAAAGAAAAAAAAAATCACCACATGCTTGGAGTAGGAATTATGTTGTCATAACCAACATTTTCATAGACTTACCTTCATGCATTTAATTTTTTTTTGTGTTTTGGTTTTTCTAAAAAATAATCTTTGTTGGTAAAAATACCCATGTCCTTAGCCTCTGAGACTGCCCACTCTGGTTTCCCAGGTAGACAGATTACTTCCCTAAGGAGGACTGGATCATCCTGAGTCTGCTGCCACTGTTTCCTGGATGCTGGATTGGAACAATTTTCCACCCACGACCTAGAAGGGGGTCTTGTGTGAATGTATGGATGTTTGTGTAATTGTGCGTGCACCTGTAAGGTGGGGATTTATTATAATTGCTAATTAGCCCAACTTCAGTTTTGCATATCTCAGAGGAATACTACAGGTATTTGGCAATTACTGCTTGTAAATCACCTCCAGATCCTTGAGGAAGAGAGATACTACATAAATGAATAATGTGAAAATGGAAATAATAATACATCCATTTATGTACCCAGGTCAGTTGTCTGTATTAGGTCTTGAAGTCTAAGGAAATTTGTAGCAGGTAGCTATATAAATAAGAAAATTAATTTTATGCCCTTATTTAGGTCTTATGAAAGATGACTGTAAAATGTAAAGTATAAACATGATGATATATAATACACTGATGAATCTTGCCATTTAGATAAGTATCTATTTTACTATTTTACATAGTTATTAGATCAAGAACAAAAGACTATAATTACTTCTTTGGAATGATATTATATGGAAGCTAATTGGCAGTACTTTCAACATAATTGCTTAATGATGCTCAATAATAAATTATGCTTCTATAATGGTTATTTCTGTAAAGATTTTAAATAAATATTTTTTACGTATTCATATCCCAGATACAGTAACAGATGTATACATACCTCTCAGAGAGCCCAGCAAGCTACTGAGAGTATCCTGCCCGCACAGCAGAGCCTGGCAAGATACCCGTGGCGTATCTGATATGCCAAAAACAGTAACAATAAGTCTCATTCCCCTGACCTTGAAAGAGCCTCCAATTGTTGGGAAAGACGAGTAAGGAGAGGCTGCTAAAATCTCAGGGCTGAGTGCAGTAGAGACGTTACTTGTGCCCACTCGAGTAAATCGACGAACAACTGGATGACAGTGATACAGTGAATTTTTACAAAAGGCAAGAAAACCTAAGATAATCTCAAACTATGAAGGGAACTTATTTCCTCCCACTGGATCCTTTTCATTTTCTTTTGATATTTAAGGACAATGAACACAAGTTTCTAAAAATTTCCTTTGTCAACAGAGAGGGGAGAGAGCGGGTATCTGAATATGCATGTGTACATTATATAAGCCATTAAGTATCACCACCTTGAATTATGATCAGTTGATTCCTGAGTTCCAGAGACAGTATGGCACCAAATTAATAGAGAAGAACAAATGAGTTATTTTCATAATCATATATCCTAAGTTGGATTTTCTATATAAGCCCTTTAGACTAAAAACATAGTTCTCTTCATCTACTGAACAGATTTTATTATGAGAAACCATTTTTTTTTCATTGTTTTCTGCTTTTTTGTGTGTCAGACCAGATGTTCTTAGGGCTTACTCCTGGTTCTGAGTTCAGGGATCACTCCTGGTTGGTTCAGGGGACAATATATGGGGTGCTGGGGATCAAACCAGGTTTGGTTCTCAGAAAAGCAAGTTCCCTGTCTGCTATCTTATCTTTCCAACCCTCTGTTAGCTGTTCTCTTTCCTAACCAAAGCATAACCTCCCTGGGAGGAATTTTTTCTATTTGTACTCCCAGCGCTCTGTTTACCTCTAGGTAACAAATGAAATTCTACCCCCTCTGGAGATTTTGTTTTTCATTATTTGCTATTATATACCACTTGGGGGAGTAGAAAGGAAAATAGAGCTTATTTGGTAACTAAGTTGGAGTAAATTGTAACATAGAATAATATAGCTATTGTTTTGTTTTTGTATTGAAGACAGAGCAGGGAAAAATAGAACTTAAATATTGAATGATTTCAAAACATAAATAAAATGCAGTGAAATGCTCCTATGATCTTTAAAGTATTTTCAGAAAGATAATGGTTTACTGGAGGTTCTAGCTGTGTGTGTTTCAGTTCCAGCAGAGGGATATAGTGAATAGAAAAGTTTGTACAAGTTAGGATGAATATTGATGGGTAAATAAAACTCAGATTCAACTTCCACTCATGATGACAACTTGTACACTAAAAGATTTGCATTGAGGTTGACGAATCTAATTCTCCATTAGATTATGATTTGCATAATCATGGAGAATTCTTTAAAACAGTTGAAATGTATCTGAATATGAGTAGAATTGAAAGTCTGTAGATAATGTTTTAGAAACATCAAAAAATGTTAGATATAATCAAGATTTAGAGTGGCTGTGACAAATTCAGAGAGGAGGACTATTTAGTTCATAGAACTGGAAGAAATTCCATAATGCTGAAGATGAGTGAATGTTAAAAATTTTTTGAAATTGTAACCAATACAAAGTATTGTTGAAATAGGTAGGTGTCATGAATCAGCAAGCAATCAAATTCTCAAGAGGCACATTTTAATTATAAAATGTTGCAGAAAAATCAAAGGTTAGGGAATTGGTAACTACACCCGGCTCATAAATTCAGTCTTAAAGAGAATAGTTTTGGGGCTGGAGCTATAGTACAGTGGGTAGGACATTTGCCTTCCATATGGCTGACCCAGCATCCCATATGGTCCCACGCACACCGCCAGAAGTAATTCCTGAGTGCAGAGTCAGGAGTAACTTCTGAGCACTGCCGAGTGTGACTCAAAGAAAGAGAGAGAGAGAGAGAGAGAGAGAGAGAGAGAAAGAGAGAGAGAATAGTTTCGAGAGAGAGCTGCAGCATCACCCCAGATAGACCCCACCTCTGGACTGAGATCTCTGCAGCCTGCTTGGGTGGGGGCTGTCCGAGTCTCTGCCCTCTATCACCCCATCCATATCCAACTTCTGCTAGCATGGAAATTGCACAGCTCCATGACTAACCTGGAGAGATGGCATGCTGTTGAGCCATCTCAGTGTCACAGTTCCTGAAGCATGTGGCTGCCTCTGTGGCTGCATGGCATCTCCAAGTTTCATGGTACCAACATTCCAGTAGGAGCACAGCAAATAGATGGAAAAGTAGCATAGAAGTCCACCAGGCTCTGTGAGTGAGACAATAGAAAGCTCAAGTAGCACCTAATAGCTCAGTAAATTCTCAGACAATGACTGCAGTATTAGCAGTAATCACATTGTGAGATGTACATTGTAACAAGCATCATGAGTAAATAATTTTGTCTCTGCTAAGGGGGCAGACTTGAGGGGTTAGGTACAAAATTGGAGCATAGGTTGAGGAAAGGTCACTGGTGGTAGAATTGGTGTTGGATCATTGTATGCTTGAGACAACTGTATTATGAATAACTTTGTAAATCATGGTGTTTAAATAAAGTCTCAAGTATAAAAAAAGAGAATTGTTTCCGTGGATGGTAGAAATGATACTATATTAGAAAAAATGACTAATTAGAAAAGAATGACTAAATCACAGAGAAAAGTGCTTTGACACAGATTACTTTTTAGAAAGGTTTGAACTGAGTAGTATAGACTAGGAGAATTTATTGGAAAAATGAGTTTATTGCATATGCCTTTTATTGTTTATTAAACTGTTATACAGTGAAGAAGAAAATTGTATTTATGAATAGAGTGAATACAATGGAGAAAATAATAGTAAAGAACTAAGACATAGCCAATGAAATAAAGTGCCAAGGGGAAAGAATAAAATTATGCACAGAGATTTGGTTGTTGAAGGAAGGAAATTTGATATATTCAATGTTGCAGTCTTGATCTCAATCAAATAGAAAATGAGACCATTACTGAGATAAAATGGGGTCATTGTGATGAAGTGAATATGCTATTTCAAATCTTGATTAACTTGTTATTTCTGAGCTCTGTGATTTATTTAGTAACTTTGGAAAAGTTTCTTACTGTTATTAAGTATACTGTCTTGAAACATGGAAATAATAACTCCAATCTTGACAAATTATTTTAAGAGAAAGCAGTAACAAATTACATTTATTGAACTCTTTTTACATACAAAACCCTGTATTTAAAACTTTACATAAATGGACTCATTTAAGGACAAAACCAATCTTTTATGTTGGGGGTTGCAATCATTTTTTCACTTTCACAGACAAGAAAGCAGAGGTATAAAGGGATTAGCTAGCTTTCACAAGGTAACATAGCTTGTAAGAGTCAGATGTGGATTTTGAACCCAGGGAGATATCTATATAGAGTCTCTAATGTATGAAAAATAGATTAGCACAATTCTTGGCATTTAGAAGATTAAGTAGTTTGTTTATGAGATTAACACTATTTTATTAAATTAAGGAACTGTTATATGTTTCTAATGTCATACTAAGTGACAGTCATCCAGAGATGAATTAAACATGTTCTGAACACCCTAGGTCGGTTTTAAGGCTACAAATAAGATTAAACATAGGTGCTTTTCAAATTGGTTTGGGCTAGGGCCCATACACAAGTAACTCTATATGTAAATATATTTCAGTTTTGTTAGAGATTCTAACCAATAATATTAGTCAATTTATGTAAGCTTGAGCAATAAACATTTCTTTTTATGAACATATTTCCTCTGATTTCTTTTCTGTTGTCATTATAGATTATTAAACTGTTTGAAGGGGTGGAATATGGAGGGTCTAGTCTTTACTAATCCATCAGCCAGACTGGTACCAACGGAGATGTGCATTCGCCTTCTGGAATGTTCCTTGGTATCACCCAACCCTGCTATGCAGCCCTGGCATCTGTTTTTATTTCTATCTCTTCCTTCAAACCATCCTATTTTACTTTCAGTAGATTTATGAGTTGTTGTGAGTGCCTAGTACAAATAAGTGTACTGAACAAGTGTGTTAACAAAGAAACCTCTGACTGGGAGGATTAAAAAGCTGATGGTTAACCATATCCAGCCCAAATCAGGAACAAGAAGCAAATACAAGAGAAACACCTTTCCCGGTGGGTAATTTCCCATCCCAGCATGTGTGATCAGGAAACTAAATGGCATTTGTCAGTTTTGTATGTCTGAAATTCTGCAGGGTAGGAAAGAGTTGGGAGCATTCTCCACGCTTTGACTTGAGACACCAAAATTCTGTCTCCTGAGCAGAAGGAATTAGAAACGGGAAAGCCTGCAGTAATGAAACCTGGTCGCTGGAGTCACCTATCTCCAGAGCCTACATTCCAACATTCCCGAATTACAGAACCCAGAAACCTGACAAAAGAGAATCTAAGTCCTATTTGGAGCACTACCCCATTGCAATGAGCCTCAGATTACTTCTAGAAGCAGCTCTTAATAACCAGTGGCAGCCATGCAATAAATCATACCTACACACACAGGGCTGAGATACTGAATGAGATCCAGGGAAGCAATAGAAAATACACAGACTGTAGAGGGTTGAAATATTATTATACAAAAGAAAGTTTAAAGTAATCATGCTTGTATGTTCAAGGAGAGAAAAAATAACAGAGAACTTTCTGTTGAGAACTGGAAACTTCAGGAAAGGGAAAATGCAGAATTAAAAAAGATATTTCATAACTGAAAATATAAGGGGAATTATGATATCAACAGATATGTTTAAAAGTAAAATAGGAACAGCTGAGGATGTAATTCATGAAATAAGAAAACCAAACACATCCAGAATGAAAAACAGAGAGAAAAGGGAATAATACAAAATGAAATATTAGGAAAAAAGGGTAGAGTGACAAATTTTAATTAGTGTAGTAAAGGTTCTAGAAGCAAATAAATTGAACTAGAGAAGAGGAATATATAATGACAGTTTTCTTTTTTAACTTGAATAAATAAACACATCAAAGCTGTTATTCAAGAAGACTCAAAGACCCAAAGAAAATTGTTTATTTAAATTGGATTTTGAGTCCTTACTACCCCAATAAGTATGAAACAGGGAAGGAAAGATTTGAGGAGACAGGCTGAAGGGAAGCTGGTGAGTGACCCCAGAGCCAGAGCTAAAATATAGACATCCAGGAAAAAATAAGCTTAGTTAAAGAAGGGAGACACTACATTAAAAATGATAAAAAATTATGCTGGCTTGCTAATGGAAATATTAGTATATACTTATAAAGTACAATTAACAAATAAATATTAATTTAAAAGAATAGACATCTGGAAAAAGCTATTATATTTAAAATTTCACAGTCATATCTAACCTAGGTTGACACTCAGAAAAAAATACATGAACTTAACCACAAGGCATTTATTTAATTTAATTTAAATTCTTTAAATCTTTATTTTTCTTTTAATTTATTTAAAGAATTAAAGAGTTAAATCTCCATTAATTTATTAAACAAATACTCATTACATAATATGTGGGATTAAAACAGTCAAAACTCACACTTTTCAGAAACACAGTCTTATGATGGAAGAAAACAGCGTCAGTAAGCAAATAGATCTAAGCAAGGCCCAGAGACTCTCAGGGACAGCAGTGAGGAACGGGTGACGAGTCTGGGAAAGGCTCCTCGGTGGAGGTGACATTTAACGGGGAGATCTGGATAAAGAGAGGGAGGGAGAAGACAGTTACCTTGGACAGAGCTGTCTGGTGGACAGAGGGAGAGTTTATTTGAGGACCACATGCAGGGCACTGACTCCAGCAGAAAAGTGTCAGATGGGGTCCACTGTTATCTTACTTTCCTCTTTTCTTTTTCTTTTTTCTTTTTTTTGCCACACCCAGCTGTGCTCGGGGCTTACTCATGTGCTCTGTGATTATTATCGTCTGGGGTGCTTGCATTAGGGCCAGGGTCAGCCACAAGGCAGTGTGCTATCCCTCCAGTCCCATCCACGATTATACTTGAATGTGTCCTGTTGTAGACGTTTGGAGGGAAGACCGGATGTGGAAGAACACGAGGACAGAGTGACCCTTACAAGGCATCACTTGGGCTGTTCTCAGGGGAACTATCCCAGTAAGTATGAAGCAGGGAGGGAAAGATCGGAGGAGAGAGGCTGAGGGGAAGCTGGTGAGTGACCCCAGAGCCAGAGCCTGTCCAGGATGGGAGGTCGGGACCAACTTTTAACCCTCTGCAGAGGAACACACTCATGAATCGTGTGCCTTTCTCCTGCAGAATAGATTTAAAAATATAAATTAAAGTGAGGAAGCTTAGGGCCCACCTTAATAAATATATTGGAGCTCTAAAATGGATACCAAGAATAAACTGTAGTTTTGAAAAATGCTAAATTAATTTAGTGACTTTATTTTGTTTAGTAAAATACAATAGGACCCCCTCACGAGGTACGAAACTGTGCATTCAAAATACATCTCAATGGGACATTTCCAAAATAGCACTTGCTTTGAATTAAGACTACAAGTAGCCAATTCATAAGAGAGGGTTCTGTGCAAAGTAAAGATTTTTCTAAAACAGACCAAAAAAAGATGCTCTAGAGATAATGGCTCTCTGAGTCTATAAACTCCATAATTAATGATCTAGTCCCAAAATAAATTTGTTACTAAATATTTCAGTTAGACCTTCACAAGGAAAGTCTCTTCAACAAATGGTGCTGGGAAAACCTGACAAACACAAGTAAAAAAAATCTGAAATCTCACACCCTTCACAAACTCAAAGTAGCTTAAGGGCCTTGAGATAAGATCAGAATCCATAAATTAAATTGAAGAAAACATAGGCAAAACTATACGGGAAATGGACCTCAGAGGTGTTTACAATCATTTGACTCCTGAGGCAAAAATAAACAAGTGAGAGTGCAACAAATTAAAAGATTTTGCATTGCGAAAGAAACCTCAGCTAAAACAAAAGGTCATCCCACTGAAAGGGAGAAACTATTGCCAAACAATACATAAGATAAAGGGCTAATACCAAGACATGGAATACTCAGAAAGTTCAACATCCAAACCCTTATAACCCTATCCAAGTGGAGGTGTCGGAAATGAACAGACACTTCTCCAAAGAAAACATACATATGGCTAAAAGGAAAATGAAAATATGCTCATCATCACTTATCATTAGGAAAATGAAAAAACGGCAATGAGATATCTCACATCAGTTAGAATGGCATGTATATATGTATACATATACACATACATAACTATATATGTACACACACTATGTATGTATGTATACACATGTGTCTCACATTAATTAGAATGCATATATGTATACATATACACATTTATAGACATATGCATGTCTATATACATGTATATATACATATTTATTCACATATACATATATATGTATGTAAATATATGTATCTCATATCAATTAGAATGGCATGTATATATATGTATACATGTGCTTATACATCTGTATCACTGTCATCTCGTTGTTCGTTGATTTACTCAAGCAGGCACCAGTAATATCTCTATTTCTCCCAGCCCTGAGATTTTAACAGCCTCTCCTTACTCATCTTTCCCAATGATAGGAGGCTCTTTAAGGGTCAGGGAAATGAGATCTATTGTTACTGTTTTAGGCATATTGAATATGCCACGGGTAGCTTGCCAGGCTCTGCCCATGGTAAGGGATATGGTGAAAAGTAATATACAGTTAAACATACTTAAGTTCATAGCAAAGACTTTTAAAATTCAAAGTGGTACATGCTGTATTATCTCCTCAGCCTTCCCACAGGTTAATTGTTAACCCGACCTCAATTTTGTTAACATTTCCCCTCTACGTATGTTGGGAGTTTTGTATTTGATCCTTGGATTTTTCCTTTCAACACTTACTACCTTAAGGAGGCAATCTAGGCTCATAAGTTCAAGCACTGATCATAGAGTTAGTTTTGAAAACTCACATTCAGAACCAACCTCTCCTTCTCCGATCTCAAGAAACTTCGCCCAGTGCTCTCAATCAATTGTCAGGTATCTCCATATGGATACACATATCCATCTCAGAAACAGCTTTTTTCATTTTTATTTTATTAAACGTTTTTGTTATTGGGCAGCACCCAGTAATGCTCAGGACTTAGTCATAGGTCTCTGCTTAGAGATGGCTCCTGGTGGTGACGAGGGACCATCTGTGGTGCTGGGGATTAAACCCAAGTTGGGCGTATGGACGGCAAATGCCTCAACCCCTGGACTATCTCTCTGACGTCTTTGAGATGGAACTACTCCATTTTCTTGCCTTGCCTTTAGTTTTGAACTTCCCATGTATTTCAAAATCTATATCCAAATTATCATTCATATGCCATATTTTTCTCTTTCAGTATTTTAAACATATTTTTTTCTTTTCATGTCCACATTTTTCATTTCCAGCTTTTTCTTTTTTTGTATCTCCAAAGTTTTGCATGGTAACAGGAACGTTAACTGCTTTTAAGACTTTGCTCCTTCCAAACCATTCCTGAATGACAGTTATTCAGTTATACATACATATACATACACACATATACATATATGTAAATGACTAGAAACTGCGTTGGTGGGGATGGGGATGCAGTGAGGAAGAGTTAATAGGTGTGTCCCTTATTTATGACACTGGAAGTACTGTTTGATTCAACCTCTATGCAATACCAATATGGATATTTGTCAAAAAAGTAAAAACAAAACTCCTGTCTGACTCAGTGATACTGTTTTTTTTGCATTTATCACTCTTAGAGCAAAAACATTAATCTGTAAGGCTCTATACCATATACTTTTATTTTTATTGCAGCATCGGCAAAATAGCTAAGATATGAAAAAACCTAAATGTTCAACTAGGGCTACTTAGACCAAGAAGTTGTGAAGTTGTGGTGGGGGAGAGAGAGAGAGAGAGAGAGAGAGAGAGAGAGAGAGAGAGAGAGAGAGAGAGAGAGAGAGAAAGAGAGAGACAGAGACAGAGACAGAGACAGAGACAGAGAGAGACAGAGAGACAAAGAGAGACAGAGAGAAAGATAAAGGGAGGGAGGAAGGAGGGAGGGGGAGGGAAAGGGGAAAGGGAAGGAGGGAGAGGGAGAGGGAGAGGAAGAGGAGGGAGTGGAGTGGTGCATAAAGTGTTTTCCATGTATGTAGCTGATCAGGATTCCATCCTAGCACAGAATCTCATCTCCTAGCTCTGTCATGAGTTATCTTTTTATCCTTGAGTATAGAACCAAGAATAATTCCTGAGCACAGCTGGGTATAGCTCCAAAAAAAAAAAAGAGAAGGAAAATTGTGGCATATATTATACATAGCAGAGTACTATGCAGCTGTAAGAAAAGATGAAATCAAGCCATTCACTATTATGGGATAGATCTAGAAGAGATCATGTTTGGTGAGGTCAGTGAGGAGGAGAGGGTCAGATGCAGGATGACCTTTCTCATCTATGGTATCTAAGTATACATAGTATGAGACAACATATGGCCAAAAAAAACCAGAACTGCAGTTGGTCCACAGAACTGAGCTTAGTAGTGGGTGGTGGTAAGGGAAGGAGGGTGCATGGGAGGGGCGTTTAGGACTCTGATGTAAGAAACAGGGAAGCTGGTGGCAGGTGTGGTGTTGGAATGATGTATGTGTGGAAATAACGTTAACAGTATGGGAAGGCACGGCACCTCAATACAAATGTCCCCAGTGAACCTCTGGGGACACCTGTGCTGGGAAATTACACTGGTGGAGGGATGGGCTTTGGAACATTGTATGATTGCAACACAATCATGAATAGTTTTGCCATGCTCTACCTCACAGTGACTCATAAAAAATAAATGAGGAGGGAAAGTAAGAAATCAAGGAAATGAATAAAAATCCTGAACCAAAGAAAACCCTTGGCGTGCCACTGCAGGTCAATAGAGGAGAGGGGGGCGGGGGCAGAGGGTCCACAGACAGTGGGGAAGAGATCTGTAGAGGAGTCAGTCTGTACCTGTAACATGCATAACACTTTCAGCCAACACTAGCTCAATAATTCAACAACTAACAGTCACAGAAAGAAATTTTCTTACGGAAGGTATTTCCATGGAGCTATTGTTTTCAGAGGAATAAAATCACTGACACTGTGTGTGTGTGTGTGTGTGTGTGTGTTGTGTGTGCTCAGAATCTGATCTTCTTCTCCTCATCTCCTTGCTGTAGGCGCACACCAGGGATGCATATCAGGTGGAAATGAGCAATGGGCAGTTCTACATTAGTGTTCCAGAACTGACCAGAGCATCACCTTCTAGACTGTGACTCCGTTTCCGGGAAAGGTTTCATGAAAGATTATTTGAGCAAACATGGAAAGAGCACTCACATGTCTTTGCCTTCAAATGATGGAATTGCATACATAACTATCAATACACATAATCCTAGGATTAACCTCTACCTTTGAGATTAGCTTGCTCTTTGTGTCTCAACTTCACTTGCAAATCCAGAGGAGTTTAGAAAATGATTTTTAAATGGCATCCCCTGAGTTCATTATTAAATCCTCATTCTAATCCTGTAATAGGATTAATTAACTGAGGGATAATTTGGTTCTTAGGATTATAAAATAAATCCTGGGAAGTTCTTTTTAAATAAAAAAGAAACAACTAATAGGTGGAGATCTATGTATCTTAGGTAGAACTACTTTTCCTGACCGAGGTGAAGAGTTTTCTTTTTTAATTGGAAATGGAGAAGGCATAGGACAACACTGATAAAAGATTCTGCCTTCCTGGTTTTACAGCAGGAGTAGAAAGTGGAACCCCAGTTGAACTAGTTAATTTATTTGGTCACTTTTCATCTCTCCATAGAAAAAGTAGCCAATCAAACCAGATAATGAGGTGACTGGGGTTGGGAGGAAGCAGCAAATAAAAGGAAGCCATCCAGGATCTCTCTCTTCACAGATGCCCAGGCTCAGTGCGGAATCAGTCGAGCACCATGTGATAAAGTACCTTCGAGGGATGCTCACCCACTCTTATGTGGCAGTGGCTGGAAAGTTAAGGAAAAGCTGGATGGGATTATAGAGAACTGGTGACATGCAGTCTAAGAGAGGCCCGTGACAGAAAAGCATACACTGGTAGAGAACAGAGAATGGCACAGGAAGAAGACCCAGGCAGCGTGTACTGCGGGCTAGCACTTGGCAAGACTTAGAAAGTGGTCCATGGGGCCTGTGCAGCCAAGCACAGGAGGAGTGAAGTGATGTATGGGTAAAAGGAGAGGCCGGGGCACTTGGGGAGGGACTCAGGCCCATCTAAGATTTCTTAACCTTCTGAGTTTTGAATGCAAATCTTTCATAAGATTCTCAAGATTCCACCAGCTCAGAAAAATCCACTTTTGTAGTAACAGTGGGAAAAGCTTCAGATAATATTAAAATATATAAACCAAATAGACTGGTTTGGATTTGATTTTTTTTATTTGAGTTCTGCTGTTGATTTATAAAAGCAGTGACTGTTTGTTGGAAAATAGTTAAACATTAGTATTTATTGTTATTTTGTTTTGGAGGTTCCAGTGTTACAGGGGTGACTGTCATGCCGATAATTGAACCCAGGACTTCACATATGCAAGGTGAGAGCTCTGTCCCTGAGATCTATATGCAAGCCCCAAAGAGCTAAACATATTCTAATAGACAAAATAAAAAAATCGGTCTATGTAACTAACATAAATGGTAGACTGGATAACTTTGTATGTAACAATATATTGCAAACATTTTTTTTATGTCGGGAATGATTTGTTTCATTTGTATAAAGAGGCATATAATATTCCATCAAATCAGTATGTTGGTATGTACCTATTACACAAAAACTAAAATGTAAGATTAAAAATGACTCAAAAATTTGAGTATTTGTAAATACTCAAGATTCGAGTATTCAGTAATAAAGTTGTGTCCCGATTTCAAAGCCCGTGCTTTTAAATTTTAAAATTTTTCTACCAATCCTCCCACATTTTCATTCTTAATTAAGAAAAGATAAGCTTCATTAACTATAGACTTACTCTTTTGCATATTTTTAGTTTCCTTTTTTTTTGGATTCTCACAGTACCATTCTCTGCTGTAGGAACAGAACAGCTTCTGATGCTGATTGGAAGCAAAGGCCACTCCTACTAATGCTATTTTTGAGATTGTCTGTTCCCCAAACACTTGCTGATTCTTGGAATTATTGCCCTTGTTAATTTTGACAAGTTGGGAGATCTTAATTAATGTAATTTTAGTCTCTTTTCAAAAGCATAGTGCTTTATTTATGGTTCTTTCACAAAAAGAGAAGGGATTAGAAAATACTTTTTTATTCTTTTTTTTTTTTGGACACATCTTGTGGTTGTTATTTTCAGTTCGGTGCTCTGGGGTCACCACCGATGTGTTCAGAAGACCCTAGGGCACTGAGATTTGAATACAGGCCTCCTGAATGCAATCGAGGTGTGTGGAGATACCCCTTTGTAACCCACTCCAGGACCACTTTATTCTTAATAAATCATAACAGTTCTTCATTTCTTTTTTTTCTTTTTTGGCTACATCTGGCAATGCACAGGGGTTACTCCTGGTTTTGCACTCAGAAATTACTCCTTGCAGCTCTCAGGGGACCATATGGGATGCTGGGAATCGAACCCAGGTAACAGGTAGGCTGCGTGCAAGGCAAACACCCTATCCGCTGTGCTATTGCTTGAGCCCCTATAGTAGTTCTTTCTAAGGAAAAGTCACAACCTTTTATAATACATTTTTCAAATAAAGATCATTCTTTTCCCTTACAATTTTTGTTACTTTTTAACTTAAATTTAAGTAAAAAATAAACCTATCTGTGACATGCTTAACCAGTTTCCCACCATGGGATCCTATGTAGAAGACTCTAAGCCCCAAATCATTTGGTACTGTCCACTTATTCAATATTCCCCTCATCTCAGGTCAGTAACAATGCTGGGTCTCATTCCCCTGACCCTGAAAAAGCCTCCGATGCGGCACCGTTGGGAAGGACGAGTAATGAGAGGGCTAGGACGAATGGAGATGTTACTGAGACTGCTTGAGAAATGGGATGATGATGATGATGATGATGATGATGATGATGATGATAAAATTTTACCCATAAGAAATCTGTAATTAACTTTTTGTGTGCATTGTGGATGTTCCTTCATATCCAGCAGAGACCAAATTGTCACAAAATTTAATGAAGAAATTATGCATCATTTCTAAATGTGTCTTTATTTTCTCATTTTCATTTATGTATCAATTTTATTTTTTTATTATATATTCCATTTTAAGATTCTTTAGCTACATTAAACTATAGAAAATAAATCAGTAATTACAAGGATTTCGTCTGAGTTTATGTAATTTAATTGCTAAAACTAAAACATAAGTCTACAGTTCACACTTTTTCTATAAAATATAAAATATCTGTGGTCATTTCTTTGACTCAGTATCACAGCTCCCTTCTTGTTTGCTTAAAGGAAATTCTTTTCAGAACGCTGTATTGGTGTTACACTCCAGTTCTCAAATCTCTTTTTGATCTCTTTTCCTCAGAGAGGAAAATTAATTTGAATATGCCAGAATTTTCTGAACTGTGTTTCATTGAATACTGTTGCTCAATGAGATGACAACAGATGTTTCAAAGATTGGAGTTGGGGAAGATATTACTGTCAAATGAATTTGGGGAAAATCTTAGAATGTTCCATTTTGTGTTGTATTTGACCCACTTTAGAGTTTCCATGACTCTTAGTTAAATTTAGGCTATGATAACAAATATATTTGCAACATTTATTACACGAATTTGTGTTCATATACAGATATTTTTAAGTAACAAATATTCACCGCAACAATAATTGAGTGATTTGAAAAATTCTAGGCCATGGAATTCTAGACCCTCTTCCAGAAAAGGGTTGGAAAATTTCCTATTTAAAATGAGTAAACCTGCGGATACTGGTGAAAAGAATTGACCCTGGTAGTGGGACAGGCGTTGATATGAAAAGGTGTTGATATGAAAATATGAAAAGTTTAAAAATATGAATAAGACTTTTTATAATTGCATCACCAGGATGTTTATAAATTGGGATCTGTATATTGGACCTAGCCTCTCTCCTCTCCAGTCATTCGTTTATTCACTAATATACAATTGGTTCCCACTATATTTTAAGAATGCTTAAGTGGGGGTGGAGGGGCTGGGTGGGGAGGTTGGAGGGCGGGGTCAGAGGCATGATGGGAAACAAATGTGTAAAATGCAAAGTCCATTAGATTGTGTGTTGGTGGATAGAATATAATATGGAGAAGAGGGGTTCTCAGTAAATCTGTGTGTGTGACAGAGTGTGGGTAGGGGGAGGGAGGGAAGAATGGAGGGACTGAAAGAAGAATAGGATAGTGACTTGTAGAGTTTCATTTTAACTGAAGGGACAGAAATGGTTGCTAAGATGTGACTTTCACTGCCTCTGATGAGAGACTAAACTAAATTTCGGACATCTGGGATGAACATAAGCATGAAGACTTTCAGGTCAAAATGACATTGAGATCATTGGTGCTTTGTCAAAGCAAATGGGTGACTCAAAGATTTCTCCTTTCAATGTGAAAAAAGTTACTTTTAACCTGGACGACATTTGTTTCATGAGAAATGTGTCCATGACAGCTGTGGCAAAGACCTACTGCTGACTCAGTGACTATCCTCAATGGCCATTCCTTGTCCATCAGAGGGAGATGTTTCATGGCACAGTGCCTATCTCAGAGGGCCTAGGCGACACTGAGTTGAGTGTGTCCTGAAGCTCTGTGATAAATCCACAGTCACATCCAGGACCTGCAAGGAAACTCTCATTTCTTATTGGGATTTATTTTATTATTTCTTTTTTTTATTGAATTACCATGTGGAAAATTACAATGCTTTCAAGTTTAAGTCTCAGTTATACAATGCTGAAACAACCATCCCTTCACCAGTATCCCATATTCCACCACCAAAAAACCCCCAGTATACCTCTCATCCCTTCCCCACCTCCCCCTGCCTGTGTGACTGATAAATTTCACTTTACTTTCTCTTTACTTTGGTTACATTCAATATTTTAACAAAAAAATCACTATTATTTTTAGGAGTTCCCCACTAGAGTCAGACCTGCTGTGAAGAGATATTGAGATACGTCATATCTCACGTATAAGAGATACGTGGCGGCTATTGCAGCCGCGTGGTTTTGGATTTCTGTATTTTAGCAACTAAGTCCAGGGAAATTTCTTCCATAAATTGGATCATTGCAAGCTTGTATCTCTCATTAGTGGTCCTCATAATATGGCGGTCGCCACACCCTTCCCCCCCACCCCCCGCCCCACTGCAAGGAAAAGGTGAGAGAGAAAATCCTTTCCCCTCCTGGGCAGGCATGGGGCCGCGGCTTAGTTCTCAGTCTGGAGACATTCTGCAAGAAGCTGCCAGTACCAAAAGTAGTTTAGGTGGTCTCTGGAATTACGCTTGTGCAGCTGCGGAGAGGCCGCACATGTGCGGCCCCCGGGATCACATCTCGGCGGAGAGTTCTATTTTATTATTTCTTAAGGAAACAATTAAACAAAGCAATAGTCACCTATAACAATCACTTTGCTTATTGCTATAATGTTGTGGTGATTATTTCTAATGCTGGTCAGTTTGAGGCAAGGTAGTTGTCGTGACACTAGGGTTAGCACCAGGAATATAACCGAGGCCAGGGATTGAGACTGTATGTATCCCTCAAACTGGGAGATTCAAGGGGTCAAAATGCCTGTTATTTATCACTGTTCTGTCTCACTTATTACCTTTCTATGGCTCCTAACTTATCATCTTAGAATCCGTTAGTGACATGGTATCACTTGTCACTTGTATCACTTGTCATCCTGTTACTTATTGATTTTCTTGAACAGGCACCAGTAATGTCTCCATTCATCCCTGTCACTTGCTAGTGTAGCCCAATGGTGTCTGCTTTTTCCAGGAACACGAAGAGCATCAAACCATTCATTCAGGGTCTTGGCGAAGAAGTCTGACTATCTAATAGGCAGGTAGTCAGATGTTCTTTTGATGTCTTGTGGAATCCAATCTGTAACAGCTCTAGTCCACTGGTCATCTCCAAATTGCATTGCATGTCCTGACCATCTGATTTTTGATGCCTTGGCAAACAAGGCAGCATCCCTTATCCTTGATTATTGACAGAGGTCGGAACTCCAGATTCCTTCTCTCACTTGAGTGAAACATGATACTCCAAGCAAAGCTCTTTCAATTCCTCTTTGGGAGACTGGAATAGTGTTCTCATCCTGTTTTCATAGGGCACAGGTCTCTGAGGCGTATATTACTACAGGAAAAATGGTAGTGTTGAAAAGATGTACCCAGAGCTGAAGGTTCTTCGTCCTCTTAACAACTTCTTCAACGCTCTTGAAGGTGTTCCACTCCTCTCTCTTCCTCCTGCGCAGTTCTGGCAAAAGTCATTTGTCATTTTGAGTTCTTGACCCAGGTACACATAACTGCTGCATTCCGAGATGTTCATTCCACTGAGAGCAAATGGAACACCAGGAACTGGACCTTTTCTCATGAACATTGTCTTTGTGAGATTCAGCTGCACTTCGACCTTTCCACACTCATGGTTGAAGTCGGCCAGCATTCGTGCCTTTTGGCTAATGTTTGGTGTTACTGGAATGATGTCATCAGCGAAGCGGAGGTGGTGTTGTTGCCAACCATCTATCTTCACTCCATAGTGCCATAGTTAGGAAAGAAAAAAATCCTCTTCTGTGTACTTGAAACTTAAAATTTGAAGTGTGTGTGTGTGTGTGTGTGTGTGTGTGTGTGTGTGTGTGTGTGTGTTGTGCATGAAAGGGACTTCTGAATAGAACTTCTGGAATTAAGAGCTAAGCAGTTTCTTTATCATTTAGAAGAAGTACTAAAGAACTTAATGGGAAAGACAAATCTAATGTTAAATTAGTTAATCTTTCTTTAATATGCAATTCTTTCTCTCACACCCTCAAGGAACTATTTTCTTTAACAGTTTCCTTTAGGGTAATTTGCATATCAATAAATGGACATCTGAAATGCACAGTTTGCTGGGTCTTGTCAATTACTTATACCCTTGAGGCCACCACCTTCCAAGGAGAGGTCATCTCCATGGCCCCCAGCAGATGTAGACCTCTTATGGTCCAAGGCATATCATTCTTCCTTCTGCTCTTTGCCAGAAGTATCCCCTGATTTGCTTTCTCTTATGGCAGCCAAATTTTATCTTAAAGGAATCAATTCACTGTGAATATACATTTTTGTTTTTTGCTTGCTTTTTTCACTTAGCCTACTATTTTTGCAATTTATCCATAGTATCAGTGGGTTCATTCCCTTTCATTTGTAAGTTCTATTTATCCTCTTAATAAATAATATTTCCTTGATTCACCACTTGAGACTCATCAATTTTGCCTTTTTTTGACTATTACAAATAATACTGCCATGAATACTATTAACTCATTGTTCCTCCAAAGAACAAATCAACCGGATGCACATAAAGCATTTAAAAGTCACAAATGGAAACACTTTTTTATATCACAGGGCTCTCATACTGCTGTTAACCCAAGTTAGAAAATTTCTCATCTCTACATGGCAGGGCAAACCTTTCATGTGGAATTCACGATAATGCTTGCAATGGCAATTCTTCACTGAGTAACACTTGAAATTTCATACCATATAAGGACGGGGAAGAACTCAAATGTTCCCACCAAAAGTAAGAAAAAAATAATGTAATAGAAGACAATGAATAATGAGGTAGAAGACTATGAATCACAATAATTTGAGAGAAAAATATGATACACATGAAACCCTTAATATACAAACAGTAGAAGTCTTCAGGAAAACATGAAGATGAAAAATTTCCAATAGATAGAGATGAGCCCCTCCAAATCAATAATCATGCTGATAATGATTATAACAATACCATCTATCAACAAAATGGAGTGATGACTTGAGAAAAATCTGACGCTAGGCTATGCTATCCTTAACCCACTGGAATCATTCCCAAGGAATATTAGGTAAATTACAGTTCATCAGATGGACCTCATCATTCTCATAGAAGTTTTTATGAGAAGCTATAAATTTCAAAGAAATCAGTCGAAGATTCCTTAAAGTACATGTTATGAAATTGAACTTTGCTGGGAGGTGCAATTCATTGCAGGTTATGGTACAGCAATAATTCATTTTATATAGCATGCTTTGTTCTTTACGTTTATCCTCTCAGTGATTGTCTTGCTATAATAAGGGGAAAAGCACCAAAGGAAACATAAATTTTCTTCAGTGGAATATATGCAGAAATTAATTGCAGTTGCTAAAGTCAAACAGAATAAAACACAGCCAAACAAGAGGCTCCTCTAGGGTTCACCAGCAGGACATGAGGCACCATTTACGGATGCATGGACCACGGAAATTCCCAGGTCAAGTAAGGGTTAGTCCCACCTGGAAACCTCCTTTCAACAGCTTTTGATAGATATTTCTTTCTGTCCTCGTTGTCTGAAGACTTGTAGCCACCACAGTGCAGCTCCATGAAAGCAGGAATCGGCTCCACTTGCCTTGTTTCCTCCTGTCTTCTCTGTACCCAGAGGGATCGAAGGGATGGAAAGCAGTTGGCGTTGATGGGTGTTATTTGTGAAATATCCACTTTGGGTTCATGTTATAGTTGAATTACACCATGGTCCAGATTTCCTTGTCATTGAAGCAACCGTAGAGAGTGGATTTATAGATGCTTTATATTTGCCCAATAATTAAACATGAAATGTGCACGCTTCAACTACTCCCAAGAGTTCACCAACACACGGAATGATCCTTCTACTCACCTTCAAGGAGTGTTTCTCCAAGAAAAGTCTGGTTCTATTTTAAATGTCTTGGTGTTCCTAGTTTTCTCTCTCTTTTTTGACTTTATTCCTCAGTCTGATGCAAAGAACTTTATATTCATTATTGCTGTCATCCTATAAACGAAGGAACTAGCATTGCTGTTTTCTTGCATGCTTATTCTCAACAAGAGGCAGTAGTGTATGTTATTTGTTTTATTTTTCAGAAAAGCCTTTCTATGACAGAGCTATGGTAAATAGTCAGTGGATGAATGTATGGGTGGGTAAATGTGCAGAAGGATTATTTTAAGATTTAAAAGATGATTGCTTTTGAAGTGTTTAATGATATACTCTTACTTATCAGTAGAAAGACACTGCAAGCTGTGTCCATAATAGGATAAAAAAGGAACTATGAAAAATTCACTGGGAATTATTTTAAAAATGCAAAAGAATAGGGCAGCCTTAGGAACTCAAAAAAGGGAAGTTCCCAATAGTCAAAAAAATCTTTAAAAGGGGTAAAAAACAGGGGCTGGAGGAATAGCACAGAGGGTAGGGCATTTGCCTTGCATGTGGCCTACCCAGGTTCGATTCCCAGCATCCCATATGGTCCCCTGAGCACCGCCAGGAGTCATTCCTCAGTGCAGAGCCAGGAGTAACCCCTGGGCATCGCTGGGTGTGACCCAAAAAGCAAAAATAAAAAAAATAAATAAATAAAGGGAAAAACACAGGCATACACATAATCTAGAATTTCATTAAATTCTAAGGTCTTTAGGTTTAGGCATGTAAATATGTAGATCATAAACTCTATAAGAAATGAAAAATTTAATCAAATGACAAAATTGGGTGAGAGTTGAGATGAAAGCAGAGTAGGGAAGCCGCAGGATTGGGCTGTTTGAAGCATTGTGAGGTTCAAGTACTGCAGAAAGCTCAGCAGGGTTGTCAGGCTTTAAGACAAATCTCCCAGGAGGCTGGTAGCTCTGACTCGGATGCTCAAGATGTTCTGTGACCTCAACCTCAATTAACAGAAAATTTTTCTCCTGAGAGGATGCACATTCCAACCCTAAGGTGTTTAGAATTAATTAGAGATGATTAATAAAGTGAAAATCTGAGCATTAATATTTTACTTTTGAAAGATGTACGATCAATATTTGTCATTTTGTCTACTTAAAGATTTCATGAGAATTTGATATATGAGGGTGGTAATCTTATAAGTTTAATTTTAAAAGTATAAAATTGATTGAGTAAAAACTCATAATTTTAATCTTACTAAGTTGAAATCTTAATAAATGTGTGCCATTTTGGAATATTTAAGAATTTTATATTCACAATACTTATATAGTTAATTTATGTGAATCATTTAGTGCTACAACCCAGAAGATTTTGTTTGCTATTTCAGACAATTAAAGTACTTTAAAATAGGAATTCACTTAATTGAATTTACTAATATACTTGAAATATCTTAGGGTATGCAAAAAATTGTTTAAAAATCCACACATTATTCAAGGCCCCTTGAAAGGAATTATTTAATGTTGTTGGGTTTATAAATAGAAGTATATCTGTATGCTAAACTTGGAAATTTTAGCATAGCAGTGGGGTATGCTAAATTTGTAACTGCAATAAACCCCAAATTAATTTTAAATCTATAGCTTCTAAAGATCCTTTCAAGGGCACACAAATCCCTCATACTAACATAAATGCTTCTTGGGACAATCTGACTCCCTTTTATTATAGTGGTGCTTAAAATAATTTTCATTCTAATTACTACATGCTCATTTAATGTAAATTGAGTAAGAATCATGTGGGTAAATTTGGCTTCCTCAACAGTTGCAAATGTAGACATTATTTTTTCAAATGCTGAGTCAAGAAAAGCAGAATATAAGAGCCAAGTGGAAGTTTGCCAAGAAAGCAAAACTCTTTTGTGATACGTAAATTAACCCCCTGACTTAATATACTAATAGAAGAACTCATCCAGTTTTGGAAAAGAGAGTCTAGAATGGCCAAGGTGGAACATGAGGGTGAATTAAAATTGCTTAGAGAACATATGTGATATGCTGGTCTATGATATAAACATAAAAACCTAGCTGCTATTTGTCTACTTGAAGGCTTCAAGAAGAGCTCTATTTACTCACCACTGTTAGGTTTTTGTTTTCTTTTTTGTGGCTTTTTTTGGGTCACACCTGGCGATGCATAGGAGTTACTCCTGGCTCTGCACTCAGGAATTACTCCTGGTGGTGCTCAGGGGACGCTGGGAATAGAAGCCGGGTAGGCCACGTGCAAGGCAAATGCTCTACCCGCTGTGCTATCACTCTAGCACCAAAATTTTGTATTTTTTTTAAAGTTCATTTTGATTTACTTATCGTTCTTTGCTTTTTGGCTACACCCAGCAATACTAATGGCTTAATCCTGGTTCTACATTCAGGGATCACTGCTGGCAAGACTCGGAGAACCATATGGAGTGCTGGAGATAGAACCTGGGTCAGTCATGTGCAGGGCGAGCACCATATCCATTTTTTTACCTCTCTAGCCCCTCATGTGATATTCTGAGGAGGAGTACTGATGTAATTAGGAGCAGTCTAGAGCCTGTTCTACATCAGCCTGTCTAGTCCATGCTATTTAGATCCAGGCTGATGATTGTAGATGCTAGGCTCTGTCATAGCAAAGGACAATTTGCAGTTTGTAAAAATCCAGTAAAAGGTAGATAGGTTAAGTATCCTGAATACAAGTTATAGCATTCACCAAGATCAGTGAGAAAAAATAATCAACTAATGAGAAAATGGCTAAAGAGATAAGAACTAAGAGCTTAAGAATGATTTTAACAGAAGGAAAGGAGTTGAGGTAAGATATCTCAATGGATAGCACTATTTTGTCACTAATTTTAAAAAGATGACTAATTTGTCTCTGAGGTCATCAAAAAGGGAATGGAAGACCAAGATTCAGGAAAGAATCACACTACAATAAACTTAATCACTGTATTACTGTCATCCCGTTGCTCATCGATTTGCTCGAGTGGGCACCAGTAATGTCTCCCTTTTGAGACTTGTTACTGTTTTTGGCATATCGAATACACCACAGGTAGCTTGCCAAGCTCTGCCATGCTGGCGGGATACTCTCAGTAACTTGCTGGGCCCTCTGAGAGGGACGGAGGAATCAAATCTGGGTCGGCCACATGCAAGGCAAACACCCTACCCGCTATGCTATCACTTTAGTCCAGTAAGATTAATGTACACACTAATGATTTATCTCATTCTTCCTAAAAGGTTCTAGGACACATAACATTGAAAAATGAATAACTAGACCTCTTGAATACAGACTCTAAGTTTATTCTGATACTCAAAGATCTATCACAGATTTTCTGATTGATTAGCCACAGATTAATCAAATCATACACATAGGGTCAAGCTCTCTTCCCTAAGATCATTAGGATGTGTGAACACATTTAATGGCCATTTCTCTGATTGTTCCAAAGTACAATTGAAGTATAATCAGGAATGTTAAAAATCCTTCACATTGGTCCCTTGATGTAAGAGTCTAGAATCCCCCATAAATAAGGTCTAGGCTACACTTCTACTGAGGCTGCGTCAATGTACCTCTTTCTTATTTCTTTGAAAAGTATTTACTTCCTGACAGGCACTTCCTCATGAAATCACATGAATATCAATCTATGACTTTGGGGAGCCTGTATAATATATCATGTTGGCCCTATGCTTTAAACTGGGCAAGTACTATGGATTGTGGTAACTTAATTATGTCATTAGAAATGTGAATTATATATTCATCAGTTATTTATTCTATAGAAAATTGCATTTATCATGTTTAATGTACATATTAAAAATAGTCCAGATAAAATTGTGAAAGTAAATAATTGTTTGACAGCTATGTCTAAGGTTTTAATATTTTTATATAAAAATAATATATACTTAATTTATTTATTTAAAAATATATTTTTGTGTTCTTAGTTTGGAAAATAGGTAAAATATAATATACCAACTTACACATTGGATATCACAAAGATAGATTATCAGGTAACATTTTAAGCATTGAATTAAGGTTTCTTGATTGCAATAAGATCTTCTTAAGGGTTCACATTCTCCTTACCTTAGTGTACATAAAGAAGAACTGTGGTTAATTCTTGATAATTTTAGTGAAATTATGCGCACCATATATTTCTAATTTATTTTTGAAGCTATTATTTTCCTGCATTCCTGATCTATAGTAATGGGCTAAATGAATAATGAACATTATTATTCAAAAGAATTCACATATGGGGATGCACTGAAGAAAATCCACTTTTCATTATAAAAATTTCATTTATGAGCAACTTTAACTCTCATTTCAAACATGTGAAGTTACACATGGATCCAAAGCAGAAAGAACTTTCCAGCCATCTTGTTTTCTGTGCATTTTATTAATCTAGCTTTTCATATTAGAAATGCATATATACAAAAATTTCTAGTGAAAATAGACACTAATAAAGATTTAAAATTGTCTTCTTAATCTATCCTCCACTTCTCTTTCACAGAAATGAAGCTGTCTATAATTAGTTGTCACATAAACAACCAGACTACAAGTGGTCAGAAGTAAAATGTTGGGCTATTAATTTATGTCCTAAAAATAAAGGGCTTATGTTACTCCCACCCTACAAATATCTTATTGGTTGTAATGTGAAGGTAGTGACATACTTCCTGAATTATAATTCAAGAATGACATCCAGGGAAAGGCAGAGCAACAGGGTCCATCATTAACCTTACACAGTCAAGCATTTACATCTGTCATCTGAGAATGAAATACTTCTTTCCTATTTAAATCATTATTTGGGGATTGCGTTTCCATGCAAGTGGAATTTATGCTCTCACTATAATATGCAACTTTTTAGGGTTGATGCATACTCTTCAAATTAAAAAAAGTTCATGCTTCTTATGATAATCAATATTCCTCTCCCTAGCATGTTCCTTGATCAACAGTGATGTGAAGGAAAAGTGAGTGGATATAGTGACTTAGTCAATATAAAATTTTTTTTTCTGAAGAATATTGACAGGTTCACTTACTTTGTATGTTAGTGAATGACATTGGCACCACAGTTGTGTATTTTATATCTTTGCTGTCTTAAACACACACACACATACACATATGCACACACACAGAGTTATATCAACACAGGATGAGGTCTGTCTCTCTGGGATATAGCTGTGCTAGAAATTTTAGCAAATTTCCTCTGTTTTTTGGAAAATTTTTATAAAACCCTCCATAAACATAATTAAGAGAAAATAGTTAATATAGATGTTATTCTCTTTGATAACTATAATTTCTTTCAACATAATGGGCTATCTTCTATTTTACATGAACTTGATCCAAATAGCTTGATCTCTTTAGTTTAAAATTAAAGACTGATGCATTGAAGAAAAAAATTACTGGTATTTTTGATACCAGTATTGAGTGATAAAGTTAACTAACTGTATTTGGTTGTCATGGAAACTGAAATGTTAAAATGATGATGAAGTGATTGCCAAAACACACACACACACACACACACACACACACACACACATACCAAAAAGCAAACAAAAACCTCTACTTGCATGTAGTTGTTATGGTAACTACTCATTTTGACAAGTATCTTTTTCTTTCACTTTAACCATCTGAAATACTAGCTTCACAAATTATTTCTGTGACACATTTTGCATAAAATAATTTTCATACTAAAGGGTAGACATATTAATTTGGAAATGCCTTACATCTATGGATCTAACACAGCATATGTGTGTAATTATTAGTTTATGTTAAAGGTAAGATGTTTTAGAATAAAAATAACTAAAGAGACTTTTCCAGACCAGTGGTTGGAGAAGTTGCTTCAGTTGGTAGAAGACGGGCAGGGGTTCAAGGAGGCTACTAACGGGGGGTGGGTGGTGGAGAGTAGTTGATCTGGTAGCTGGAGACAAAGAGGGAGAAATGGAATAGGACTTCAAAGTGCTAGAACTTGGATTGATTTTGAGGAGTTTTCTCATGTAGGTTAATAATGATGGCCTTTGGGATTAGTCTGCCCTCATTGTACCAGCGAGGAAACTGTCTCATAGGTGTTCAATAGCTTACCCCGTGTCACAGAAGAGTCAGTATAGGTGCAAGCTTGGAATCCAACTATTTATGTATCAAAAAGACTTGATTCAATTATTGTTGTGTTGAAAATGAGCCTGGTCTTTTGTTTGTTCTGTTTGTTGTTTTATGAGCCACACCCAGTGGTGCTCAGGGCTATTCTTCACTCTGTGTCTGTGTCCAGAGGACCAAATGTGGTGCTGGGGACTAAACTGGGGTCTGCAATAGGCAAGGCAAACATTTTACCCTCTTACCTGAGCCTGAACCTTTTATAGAACCAGAAAAATTTAAAAAATGTTTTAACACCCACCCACCCACACACACACACACACACACACACACACACACCACCCTGCCAAAGGTCACAGGGTACATAGGAACCAACAGATAGATCTCTCAGAGATGGAAGTGTGAACAATTTGTGTAATAATAAAGTAGTATATGATTATATGTCAAAGCATAAGGAAAGGTTCTCAAGGCCATACTTATATAAGTGATGGTACATAGGAACCAACAGATAGATCTCTCAGAGACGGAAGTGTGAACAATTTGTGTAATAATAAAGTAGTATATGATTATATGTCAAAGCATAAGGAAAGGTTCTCAAGGCCAAACTTATTGAAGTGATGGATTAATTAAATGCAGTAGGAGAAGAGCTACATTTTCTGTGTAGAAGAGTTCCAAATAATTTGAATGGAAAGTCTCCTCTCAACATGAAAGAGCCAGGCTCTTCTCCCCCCATGCGAGTTGTGCATATACTACTTTCTTCCTAGGAGGACAGTATATGAAAAGGAAAGAGAGCAACTTTCCAGTGGCTAGAAAGTGGCAAATGCTGAAAATCTGTCTTGGCCAGGGCAAGAGGTTAATCAGCAGAGATGTGTTCTGTTAGTAGCGTGGGCCTTTGATTTAATGTGACTCGTGACACTTCACTTCTGAAGTTTCTCATCTTTTCTCCCAAAGTCAAACCTTGGAGAAAACCAGACAAATACCAATTAGGATCACTCTGCAAAATATCTGACATTAAAAAAGGATACTAGATAAAATTAAGGGATGTTAAATAAAAGATTATAGGATGGAGTTTTGTTAATAATGATGTGCTGGTATTTTTTTTTTTTGAGCTGTGAGTAAAGGACTGAAATTGCATGTGAAATATAGTCTTAGCAAAGAAGGGTGAGGAGTATTTGGAGTGCTTCGTATTATTTGCATATTTGTTTGTAAATCTAAAACTATAAAACCAGTTCACTTTCATTTTACAAAATGTAGGTCTGTTTATAACTGCATTTCCTCTTGACATTTATTTTATCAGAATTTTACCTGGAAAATCATAGTTCTGCAGTGGGGAATGTGATTTATGTTTAGTCTCCAACCCAGATTTTTATCTCCTAGGGATTTTTTTTTATATCCTGTGCTTTAAAAAAGAAAAGTAATAGAATGAGGAATAGTGCATAAACTATAAAATGTTTCTTTCATCCATTTTCATTTCCTTACTGACTTTTGTCTCTGCCATCATGTGAAACTTTTCTGCTTCCTTAGATTTGATGTGTGCCAGGATTGCTCTGGATAAATTACAGAATGAAAACAAAGTTTTCCCAAAATAATTGAAAATGTTAATGTTGAGTGTGCCATTCTCAATCTGTCATAGACACCATTTGCCCCTTCTTGCAGTAACTTTTATTTTTTTTAAAAAAATTATTAGTGCTTTTTTAAGTATCTAAGTCTTTGCAGGTTTAGAATAACCATGTTTGGGACATACAATGCACAATTTTTCACATTCATATTTTAAGAAAGAAGGTTAAATGAGAAGAAAGCATCATAGATACAAAAGGATTGTCAGATTAAATACTAATGGTATTTTTGAATATCCTAACTCTTGAAATCAGGTGTTCTTGTCAAGTAATCCAGAGAGCAATAGTAATTAAAATTTGATAAGGTGTGAAGACATTTGGAACTGAGTGAACCTTTGGAAGCCTTTTGGGAGCTGTGTAGACCTTTGGTGACTTTGGTTGCCACTATGAAAATCATGCTCTTCTGTGTCTCTCGCAAGATCCTCAGACAAGCGGTTCTAGGAATCATCTAAGATAGCCTACAAATGTCCCCTTGCATTTATTTAATATCTTTACTATATTTTATAAGCCTTACAAACACTCAAGTGCTTAAGTTTTTTATCTCTCCAGTAAAATACCCCTTAAGACCGTGATATCTGTGATTGTCAGCACCAGGGTGAGCGGACTGAGTGACACTCTGTAGATTTTCCTCTGTGACTCAGAAACTGGTTCTGGTTCCTTGCCTGAACATGTTTGATCTGACTTTTGGAAAACATGATGGGAAGGCAAAGGACATAACAGATATGGAATAAAGCATTTCTAATCAAACACATATACCGAATTTTTCTTCAAATTATTGATGAAGAAAAGCTGCTTAGCAACAATCACATCATGTTTAGAATATGGTATGCCTCACTAGGAATGAAGACGCTTAGCCTCAGTGCCTGTAAGACACTGAGCAGTGCCTAGAAGCTCAAGAACATTACTTTGCCTCATGGCGGGTGAGGGTCATCTATTCTATGGTGCTCAGATGTGTTTTCTGTACAACATACCAGTGTAGCCCCGTTGACCTGAACATTGGAAAAAATGCCATGTAGGGTTAGTGCTACGGTAGCTGTACGAGCAGAGTCCTGTCACATGGAAGGGTATAGACAAGGAAAGTCCCAAATGGCTTCTACCACTTGGAAATAAAAACAAGGAATAGTCAAAATATAACCAAGAACAGACTAGCAAGCATCAAAAGTTGTGCCGAGTTGAGGGATATAACGTTGCCCATTGTGAACTTGGCCAACTGTACATTCAAAATTTATTCTGCATGTGTAGCAGAGTTCCACTGATTTTCCTTCCTTTGACCCAATTTTCAAATAAATAATCTGCTCTAGATATTTCTCTCAAATTTAAATTCCACCTTAGGCATTCTCTCCCCCTGCTATCTTGGACACCGTTGGAAAGGAATCAGAGAATTGCATAAGGTTTCGAGACATTTCTGAAAATCTGAGGCTAGAAAATGTGCTAGGATTAAGAGTTTGGGCAGGACAAATTAATTCTTTTAAGAGCTTAAGTGGAAAGTGAGAAAAGCAGAGGGGTCAAGTCCGAATCTTATGGTCACCAGTAAGGAGTGAGAAGAGCTTATAGAATGAACAGTGGAAGATGTGTTTGAGGGAGGAGAGGCAGAGGAAAGGCAGGGCCAGGAAACAGCTGGGCATCTTGGGAAAATTTCCATCTTGGGAAAATTTCCCATTAGCTACTACAGCTCTCTTTTCCCCGATTTCTTTCTGAGATTGCTTTTGAATAGAGTTTTGGCAGATTTTAAAAAATGCTTGAAAATCAATGGCCTAGAAAATCTTCTACCTCTCAATTCTGATTTAAACATTATTTCCTCTGAGAAATAAAAAATAAAAATAAAAACAGACAATAGTTCTACCATGACAGTACACAATCTAGCTTAAATATCACTTTTTTCAGTTGATTGAATTCTACTGTCTGTTTATAGTTTTATTTCAAAGTGCTTTTTGTTTGAAATTTCTTACTGATGAATTGGAAACTGTAATTAAGTGCATACTGGGAAAATGTATTACCTTTAGAATTGAAAAATAATTCTCCTTAGAATAATGTTAAAGTATAGATGGCAGTTTCATAAGCATCTATTTCCTTCTCTCCGATATTCTCAGGAACTTTGGTTATTTTTACATCTCAACTCATGTTCATGCTAAAACTATTTTTTGAAAGAGCTGATATTTTCTCTCTTGTTTTTCACTTCCACATGATAGAACAGGCCCTGGCTAGTGGAACTCAGACTAATGTTGACAAAATAATGTGTCTAATTTAATGTGTCTGTAGCTTCTCTCTTCAAATCTTGTGCATTTTTATCACAGACAGAAGAGTAAGTGAGCAGCCGTAATACTGTTGGTGTTATCTTTCTTCCTCTCTGGTACCCCTGTGGGATTTCTGTGTCTTTTTGGTACCAACAAGATGGATAGAAGAGGAATAAAGAAATCTCACTGAGCTATGAATTGGTACAAGGAGGGTAATAACTATTAGGAGGGGAGATATCTTTGAATTCATAGAACTCTGTTTCTCATAAAAATAAGAAACAAGAGCAGTTATAATTGTTATGGTGGGCATTTTTCTATATCTAAATCCCTCTGTTTCAAATTTGCTTGTATTTATTGCCTAGAAAAGGCTAGTTCACATTGGAAATAGCAATTTCTTAAAAAGAATGGCTCAGTAGTAAGAATACATAAGCCAAACTGTGATTTGAAATTCAGGGCCTATTTGGCATCAAGTGGGAATCCTTCACAAAGACTAACCTGAACCTACCTCCAGAGCGTCTGCTCTTGGAAGCAGGAGCCTGTCCTGTCTTTGAAAAATGACACCATTAGACCGTGTAGGGTCTTAGTTGTAGAGGGGCTGCAGTGCACGAACCCATCTCTTCGAGCAAGTGCCGAAAAGAACAGCCAACGCTGCTCTGGCTTAGTCCCAACATCTCTCCGCTCTTCAAAGCACTTGGAAACGGACTTCCTTCATGCAAATGTCAAATTATCTGCCACTAGAACTAAGCAAGATAAATACCCCTTTGAAACAGCGACTCATCAAACTGGCTCCTTTTTTTTTTGCTTTTCTGCTTCACGAAAGACGTTTTCTCAAAGGCTGCCTCCCTCCCAGGTATCTTTGTCTTTGTTTGCTGAGCTGCTCTAAATTTCTACATTTGCTTTGCAGTGACATAAATCGGTGTCCCAATTCACAGCGTGCCCGTCTCGCTAATTCATCTTCCTCCTCTTTCTTCTCTTCTACCATCTTGAAGAGCGCCTGAGAGCCAAAGTCTTCAAAGGGTTGTTAAGCCCCCAAGTGGAGGTGTGATTGCTAAGTGGGCAGGGTTCTGTCCACCTCTCGTTATAGAGTAGAGTAATTCTCACAGTAAAAGGTTCTCTCCTGTGAAGTTGAATCTTCTAAAACCAACATTTTTCTTTTTCTGCTCAGTTCTTCTTGATTCTTTCACTCTGACAGAGCAGGGGTGGAACTGTCTGTTGCTCTGAGGGAACCCACAACCCTCTTGGTTCTGTTTTTGATTTCTGCAGCTTCCCAACTTATCCCTGTCTTAGGGCTGCCGCAGGATATTCCATCCTTGTTAGAACTGACAGTCTTCTCTCTCTTCTACAGAGGTGTGGCTGTTCATCTAGAGGCACAGGACTTCTGGGGTCTGTGGGTATCTCTTGGCATCCCGGGTGATGCAGCTCAGATCAGAGACCATCTGCTCACTTGAAGTGGAAGAGGGCATGAAATGGGATGACAATTCTCCTGCCTTCCTTCACTGTCTCCAGGACACAACAGTACAGTGCTTAGGAAAAGGTGGATTTCTTGTACCCAGGAGAGGCAATGGCACGATTGTTCCTGGGGAGACTCATATTCACTGTTGGAACTGAAATGCATAGGACCAGAAGGAGAGCTCATGCTACCCTTAGAGAGAGGGTTGCCATAGGTGCGGGTGACATGGGCACTAGCAGAGTGCATCCTCATTTCTCATGGATGAAGTGGGCATAGACAATGCTCTCTCAGAAAAACTCCAAGGGGTTGAAGAAACAGTACAGTGGACAGGGCACTTCCCTTCCTTGCAGCCAACCTATGTCCAAGGCCTGGAAACACGTATGTTCTCCCAAGCTAGGAGTGATCCATAAGCACAGAACCAGGAGTTAGCCCTGAGCATTATCAGGTGTGGGTCAAATCTCCTCCCTCCAAAGAGTGAGAAATCAAATGGGTGAATAGAAAAGGATTTGTTTTATCAATCTATGCATATGAAGTAATGAATTTTATTATACTAACGGGCTGGGCATTGGATCATACCAGGTGGTGTTCAGGGGTGAGTCCTGTCACTGCTCACATGTCATTTCTGATTGTGGGAAGGGAACCATGTGCTCTGTCAAGAATTGAGCTGGAAAATAAATAAATAAAAAAAATTTCCTTGGGGAAAAAAAAAGAATTGAGCTGGGCTTGGTGCTGTCTCTCAGACCCCTTAGTGATACATATAAAGTCATGTGACTTGGAGGTTCATTTTGCACTGAAACTTTCTTAATGTCATTCACTTTCATCTCATGTTCATAGATGAACTTTCCTCTGACCTCCTCACAGCACCTTATTTTCCCATGAGGGAGAAGGCAGGTGCCGGCACACCATACTGCTGCTGTGTCCAGAGGGGCAACTAGTCCCTGTCAAGAAGAAATCATGGGGAGCAGTCTCAGGCCCTCTATAGAGAACTGAGAAAGGAAAACAATTTGTTTTACATGACACATCATTGGCATGGCTTCCCTGAGACACAACTTTATAATAAAGTGGATCCTAAGATTCATCCAAAATGCCTTAAAGAGAGAGCAAGAACCTATCCATGAAGCACATGAAAAATAGGTGACCACGTTCAAGTTGTCACATAAAATTTTGAGTGGCTTTCATGGCTCTGCTTTGGTTTGGTTCTATTAAATGAAACTGGGTTTTCCTCTTTCTGGACTATTTGAGACATGCACGCGGGGGTTTGCTCCCTCACCTCAGGAATCAGCATAACTCAAGTGGAAAGTTGTTAAGGATATGAAATGGAATGATTAAGGGAAAAGGGAGATGCCTCAAGTGCTGGGGAAAAGGCAGCTGGGATAGAAAAGGGATCTCTAAGTCAATGATGGTTGGAAGAATCATTCAGGATGGGAGATATGTGCTGAAAATAGATAAAGGACCAAACATGATAGCCTCTCAATATCTGTATTGCAAACCGTAATGCCCCAAAGTAGAGAGAGAGTATGGGAAAAGTTGTCTGCCATAGAGATAGGGGGAGGGTTGTGGAGGGATACTGGGGACATTGGTGGCAAAAAATGTGCACTGGTGGAGAAATGGGTGTTTGAACATTGTATGATGGAAACTCAAACATGAAAGCTTTGTAACTATATCTCACTGTGATTCAATTTAAAAAAAAGTCAAAGCTTTATATCAAATAGCTACTCTTATAGTCAACACTTGATGATTAGAGCGCCTAATTCCAGTAAAACAAAAATATATAATTAGGTGAGGGATAAAGAGGCTCTCAAAATAAAAAATATACATGAAACAGTTCATCAAATCTCTGATGATGTTTGGTGCTAAGGACCACTTGCCCAGAGTTCAAAAGAAGTTCATTTGTTCCCAGTCCTAATTGCTGGCTATAGGAAGGCAACATGAATTTTAAGCTAAAAGTTTTAGATAGGTTGTTTTGAAAAAATGTGAACACATCATGAAATTAAGGATCAGATGGGTGTTACTTGGGAAATAGCCCTTATGTTCTGCTACTGATTCAAGGAGAACTTTCATTCTTATTCTACTGCTGAGACCTGCTATTTTGATGATGTCTGCCTCAGGAAACATTTCTGCACTGGATGAACCAAGGTTCTGTCCTAATGAAGTGAGTCTTTGAAAAGTTCACTTGTAACTTAGCAGATGACTATAAGAGCACTGCTAAGTGTATTGAGATGAGGGAAATAGAGCAAGTCCGCTATGCCACTGCATCCCAGTAGTAAGCTTTCTCCCTGGTTGGCTCCCCGTTCATGATTGGATAGAAAAACATTTGAGATGAGCATCTGATAGTGCACCCAGCATTTTGCAATTGCATGGGACTCCTGAGGTTGGAGGAAAGAAGTCAGAAATTACAGGTACAATTCACTCCTGGATGACAAGTATACATTGCAGACAGATATGCAAGGAACCTTCTGATTCCACTCATGCAAGTTTTCTGCAAGTCCTAACTGAAAGGTGTACACATGTTTTCTTTGTCCTGTAAGTTCTCATCTGGCATGCATACGTCTATTGCTAAATACAGTCAGGTGACTAATTCATGCCACCATATTTCTTCAGTCCCTAGGTATGGCTGGCAATGCATCCTTTCAGATATGCTGGTTCTCCTCTGTCATGATTCAAATCCAGTGGCAATGGAATTTCAAGGATGATTAAGATGCGTCACTGAGACAAAATGAGACCGCCTTGCTCACCCCATCTGATTCATGGATTAGCCCGGGGCAGAAGGGTCTTCTGCAGAATCATTGTGAAGGAAGTCTTCAATTTCCATAATGTTTTGCATATATTGGGGGTGTTCACATCCCTTAAGTCTACAATAGCAGTTTCATGAAGTTGACAGTTTTTGTAAGAACAAGGAATGCAGTGTGGATTCACAGGAATATAAATAATTGGCCTTTTGTATCTGAGAATTAAGGTGATAGATACAATTAAGTGTTTCTTTCTGTGCTGTCTCTTGAAAAACACAGATTGCAAGAATGGAACGGGAAGTATGATAATAACACAATCAGCCCTTCCCTCTAATTTTTCTATGTCATTCTCTGTAAGGGCTGGATCTATAGCATAGCAGTAGGGTGTTTGCCTTTCATGCGCCTGACACGTGTTCGATTCCTCCACCCCTCTCAGAGAGCCCAGCAAGCTATCGAGAGTATCGCACCCGCACAGCAGAGCCTGGCAAGCGACCCGTGTCGTATTGGATATGCAAAAAACAGTAACAAGAAGTCTCACAATGAGAGACGTTACTGGTGCCCACTCAAACAAATCGATGAACAACTGGATGACAGTGACACTCTCTGTAAATACCCAAATTCAAGTACTTGTAGCTATCCGTTAATATACCCTGGGCTTGAATATGATGGTTAAATTTGGAATGGATTTTATTATAAGGTGTACACTGCCTTATTTATTTATGTATTATTTTTGATTTGGGGCCACAGCTGGTGGTACTCAGGCTTACGCCTGACTCTGAGCTCCTGGTGGACTCGGGAGACCATATGGACACTGTCTTTTTCTCACTGAAACTCCAGATGACCTTTGGGAACCCATCTTTAATGGACATACTGATCACTAGACCCTTAGGCCGCAAACGGCACAAGGGTTATGTTAGGTGGCTTAAGTTAAGGTAGCTCAGTATTCTGTTTGGCTGCATGCACCAGTTTGTCAGTCCCCAAGTACTTCACAAGGACTTTCCTTACCTTCTCTGTGTGTGTGTGTTTGTGTGTGTGTGTGTGTGTGTTCTGAGACACAGGACTTGTCTGAGGCCTGGATAGGGAAGCCATTTGTAAAGTTTCTCAAACCATGGAAGGTGAGGCTGAGGTCTACTTCCTCTCTTCCTTAGGATGTTCTGCTGTTTCTTTGGCCTTGCCCTTGCTCCCACCTCTATTTCTCTCTTTAAGAGCCCCTCCATTGCTTCAGTACGAGTTTGCAGTGATGGAGCGCGCAGGAAATCCAGATGGGGGCCGGTACTGGCGCTGCTCCCCACCCAGATGAGACCCTGAGCGGCCGCCCACGAACGACTTCTCTGCTCCTGAATGGCCATGATCCCAGAGGCCCCACAAATCAATTTCAAAACTCAGTGGCTTCTTGCAGAAATGCCTGTAGACTGTGAACTAAGCTATGGCTCCTGCTGCCCTGGGAGGGACAAAGGATTTTGTCCCTCGGCCTTTCCTTTCGGTGGTAGCGGCATGGCGACTGCCATCTTTCAGAGCCCATTGGATGGAGGTATGAGTTAGCAGTGACGGGGCGCGTGGGAAATCTCAGGATGGGGGCACAGTACCAGCACTGCTCTCCTCCCAGATGAGACCCTGAGTCAGTGGCCGCCCACGAACGGCTCCTCCGCTCCTCAACGGCCATGATCCCAGAGGCACACAAAACAATTTCAGAACCCAGAGGCTTCTGGCAGAAATCACTCCAGGCTTAATTACTAAAGTACCAGAAATCCAAAATCATATATTCTTCATTACCAGCAATAGAAATAAATAATAGAAAACAAATTATCAAGTGATGGCTTTTCGGCAGGTCTGGTCGTTGGGGGAAAATTCCAAATAATAATAGTGGGTTTTCTGTTGAAACATTGAATGTAATCAAAGTAAAGAGAAAGTAGAGTGAAAATCATCAGCCACACAGACAGGGTGGGGGTCAGGGTGGGGGGTATGCTGGGGTTCTTGGTGATGGAACATGTGCACTGGTGAAGGGATGGGGGTTTGATCATTGTATGACTGAGACAAACTTGAAAGCTTTTGTAACTGTTCTCACGGTGATTCAATAAATTATTTTTTAAAAAAGATTCCCTCCATTGCTTCAACCTCCCCCTAGCAGTCTGTGCCGTGTTTCTCCATTTTGCTTAGATAATTCCTAGAAATGAAGATAAGTGTGAGATAAGTGTGAAGCCCCACACAGTGTCCCAAAATCTCATCTCGAGTCAAACTTCCAGGTTTACTTGATAGTCCCAATGAATGCAAGCTGAGAACCTGGTTTGGAGAGTTCTAGACACTGGCACTCACATGTTTGACCTGTGCATCAAGACCCCTTACCTCAATGTGTGATGAATTTAGCTTACAACTTTGATGAAGGAGCTCATCTCCACCAGAGGAAACCAGGAACCAACCTTGATTCCGTTCTTCAATTTGAACCTTATTTCCTCTTTTTCCTTGGAAGAAAGTGGAGACACTGAAGTATGCCTCTCTGGGGGTTTGTAACAGACTGGCCCTCCTAGGAGATTTTCTACAATCCAATGAAAGTGGGGACAACTGTAAGATGTGGAGACAAATGTCCAGGGGTCTCCTCAACCCCTGGACACCCCTACTTTTGGAAACAGCTTCTGTCAGTGGTAGGTGAGGACTAAGTGGCCAGTCACAGGCACAAGGTTAAGCTATGACCTTCCAGTCAAAGTCTCGTCCTGACCTCTGTAGGCATCTGCCTACAAGTTCCCTTCCATCCATCTCATGCCTGTATTCTGTTTCTAGTTTTTTTTCCCCCTTTTCCCTCTTCCTGGTCTTTGTCTATTTTCTCATCCTCTTTTCCCCCCTACATTTATCTCCTCCTCTTTTGACTTTCTATGATTATGGAGCAAACATGGGCTTCATACACTCTGGGTCCTATGTACATTAATTTAACTGTAGTCCAGTCTCCTTCCCGGGGTAATATTTCAATGGTATTTCCATGGCTTGTCTTTAGTTTTCAGAGCACTTAACTCTGTATTCTGCCTATATATATGACTATTCCCTTCTCAACTGCATAGCAATAATTTTGTATAGGCAACTCCATAGAGGATGGTATGCAGTGAGGTGAGTGGGGGGAGGGGGATGTTATTTTCTTGCCTATTCTCTTTTGATCACATGCCCTGGAGCTTTGCTTCCCACTTGTCATTTACGTATTGCTCTCAGCCAAAATTCCACCTTTATTCATCGTGACAAAATCGTACTCTCTAAACAATTCCATCTGCCCTCAGTTTATTACACCTTACGTCCTGAAATCTCCCCTGCACTATATGTTCTTCCAGGCCTCGTTTTTGATTCCAACCATCTGTAAAAGATCTCTACCTAGAGGTTTAGCAGAATAAGAATCACTACGTAATTGCCATCAATCACCCAAGAGAGGATGTTTTGAGAGGAAAGAAGGTATATTACTAAGCGAGGACAATGTGAATCAATCAGCATAGTTCGGGAAAACCAGGGTATATTACTAAGCAAGGACAATGCAAATCAATCAACATAGTTCAGAAAAACCATAATCAATGATCCTCCTGCAGATAGGTAATCTACCTCCTGCAGGAAACACACTCATCGGGTAAAAGAAATAGTCAATTGTGTCCTGTGTTCTCTGTTATTTACAAGTACCGCTAGCCATCTAGCCGAAAGAACAAACCTGGAATTAATTTCATCCTCTCTTCCACCTCTGCCTTCCCCTCTGCTCCCTAAATATTGCTTGGAGATCTCTATTTCTGTAGTTACAATTATCTAATCAATATGGTTTACAAAATATTGAAGAGTAGAATTCGATTAAGCTTGATGCTCTTTCAATTATTTTAAGGACTATATTTTTTCAGATGCATACTTTTAACTTATGTCCCCTGGATACCTTGGTCTCCAGCATTGAACATGGGTCTCATTGTCCTGGAATAATAAATTCTTCAAGAATCAGGGGATTATCCATGAATGTAACCTGGTCACATCGATAGGTGCCTTAACCCTTCTACATATGAGTCATTACAAATGAGTCATTGCAAATAGCTTGATGTAGAGACAGTTGCAGCAGTCTCTACCCAACGAGCTTTGAGACATTTGTTTGTTTTCGGGGTGGGGAATGGTGTGGCACACCTAGAGATGGTTCCCAGTAATGCATTGGGGGAGGGGGGGTTGCTGAAGCAATAGCATAGCTGGTAGGGCGTTTGCCTGTCATGAGGCCAACCTGGGTTCGATTCCCAGCATCCCACATGGTCCCCTGAGCACCTCCAGGAGTAATTTCTGAGTGCAGAGCCAGGAGTAACCCCTGTGCATCACCAGGTGTGACCCAAAAAGCAAAAAAAAAAAAAGCACTGGGGACCATGTGGTCTTTTGGTTGAACTAGTGTCAGTTACATATAAGGCAAGTGCTTTAACCCCTAACTATCTCTCCATCTCTTTCCTGCTACTTTCATCTTCACTCAAAGATTTGTGGACTCCTGTGTTTCTTGTTCTAGAGTCTAACTTTCAGTACACACTAGGAACAATATGGTGATTCCCTGTTTCCTCCCCTGTGTAACCTGCTGACCTCTCCCTCTGAAGTTTTGGGCCCTCGAACGCTGCTTCCCCACCCCTTCTAGTTGTTTTTCCAGTATTAGTCAGCACACACAGCCCACCAGGCCAGGGGCCCTGAGCATTTTCCTGAGCCATCACATTTTTATTTCTACCTGATTGGCCTGACACACTTAGCTCCCTCTTCCTCTGCGTCTAGGCGACCTTATCGACTTTTTAAATTCCCATTCATTTCTCAAGAGCCAACTCAAGTAGCTCTGTACTTAGAAAACATACTCAAGAACTTTGAATCCAATTAATTCCTCCTGTCTCTGAACTCCCATAAATGTCTAGTGTGTCAGGCAGGGTGTTGTAGATGGGAAAAATATGAGACTCCTCATGCCAAAGGCTCCAGGGTTGGAATATTGTCTGACGTGTATTAGTTGTGAGCCGACTATTCTCCACTTCAAATTTGTCACATGTAGAATAAAATACAACTCAAGGAACTGGCCCTAGAATTAAAAAATCCACTCTTCAAGCTAAAGTACCTTTTTAAAGATCTCCTGGAATTCTGGAATCACTTTTTATGTTTGGCTCTTTGGACAGATTTAGTGAGTTCTTAGTGGTTATTTGATGAATAGATGTCTAACTAAATACAAAAATCTACATATTCTACATAATCTACAAATCTTAGTCACCTAAATCTCTTTTGTTTATCTGAGTAATAGCACCAGTTATTAAATTAAAATTCTTCTGTAAAGTCTAGCATGATGTATTATACTTATTGCTTACCACCTCTCCTATATTGCTTTTTTCCCTTCTATTTATTCCTATTACTGTTTTTAACTTTTACCATTTTATTCTACACACTAATTCACATGAGCATTACCATGCTAAGTGCAAAATTTCTTTTGGCTATTTGGAGCCCACCAGTTGTTTCTTCCACATTGAAAGAAAGCGAGATGTGCATAGCACAAATCTAATCAGCATGTTGCCACATAGAGCTTTTCCGATAAGAAATCACACTGTACAAATGTGAGTTTGGGTTGGAGAAATTCCTATAGCAGAAGGAAATAATAGAGGACACCAATTTGAAATGACCTTCTTTTGATAGTACTGCAGTCTTGTCTTTCTGAGTCTGTTTATGAAGATGTTATTATCCTCTTCATGGCAATTTCATGTAAAATAGGTGGTTTGGGACTAGTGCTTGTATGTATGTGTGTGTGTGTGTGTGTGTGTGCATGCGCGAGTGTGTGCACATGCATACGTTTTGGACACAGCATTGTTGTCCAGGAAATAAGAAATGGCTACACGAAGTAGTAAATATTTGAATCCATGAAGGCTTGAAAAGAGATAAGAGCAAAGAGCCATAAGAATGAGCTAGAATTCTTCTGCGACAAAAAAAGTTGTAAGGAAACAACCTCCCTGCAGGTTTACTATTCTAGTTTCTAGGACTTCTCCCAGGAGAAGCAATTATTATTTGTATTGATTTTAGTGTGCAAGTTCTCTCTAATGTGCCAATGGGTATCTTCAACTCGTAAATAATTACACATTATACAAAAGGTGGCTTATTGTTCTTACCACAAGCTTTACAGCCTTGAAACAAATTCATCTCACTGTATGCTATTAGCTGCAGTTAAGACATCACACAATACAGCAGAGAGGGAAAACAGTATCACAAAGATCACCAGGGGAAGTGACCAAGATCAAGGCAGGCAGCTGTGATGTACTGAGCTGCCCTCCTGTTCTGGGCTAGGAAGCAGTGGTGGGAAGTTGGCGTCTGAGCACTCCCACCTGCATGCTTCCTTCTCAAAGGAGTTTATGAGCAAATAAAGTAATTCTGATAAAGATGTAGCACAAAAACTATGGGATTGGTTCCTTCTCTTCCTGTTTTTGCATCATGATAACAGCGCATCAACACGGCTCCCTCTTTCCCAGCACAGCTATCTGAAGCTTTGCTTTCTTTGTTCCTGTCTGCTCCATCTGTGAGCATTAAGCTGGCTCTCCTCTCCAATCTGAGACTGTCTCTCTGCACCTCCTCCATGCCTTTACTGGGTACCAGTTCCCTGGTTGGTCAAGACGGTCTTCCCATATTCCCTCCGTGTCTCTTGCATCACAGTCCCTCTTTCTGGCCTCCCCCACCCACAACCTAGGATGCCCACATGCCCCAATAAACACACAAATTTGGTTCCTTCCCAACTCTGGCCAGTGGAACTAGCTGACAAATGGAACCACCACCTTCTCTCCACCCAATCTCAAACCCGACCCCAGCTCAAACGTCACATCCTTTCACAAACCTTACTGAGCAACATATTCAAAACTAGCACTGTGATAGCCAGCCATTGTCTCTCCCAATGAGGCCTTATTTCTTCTATTGCTCTCGTTAATATCTAGAAGGACCTGGCTTTGCTAGTGGGTCATTCATTCAGTGGTTTTCAGTTCCCACTGAGGACCAGCCCCAAGAGAGCATGGACTTGTACCCCTGTTAGCTAGTGGGACTTGGATGCCCAGAACACCAAAACTTCAGGCTTCACTGTGAGTGGCGCCTCCTAGAGTCTGCCTGTGTATATGTCTCTTGTTAATTTTGTCTGTTTGTTTGCTGTTGTTCTGCATTTTCTTTTGAATTTGTGCTTCGGCAGAATTTTTCTTTCCTTTAGGTTTTACCAGTAAAATGAACTCAACATAGGATAATCAGAATCCCTTGAGTTCAGAAGAATTCACATGGAGAGTATTTAAAATCTGGTCTGTATCCTAAGAGAGAAAAGGGGTTTGGACAAAAAAGCATTTATCTCATGAATTGTAAAACTAGAGCTATAAAAAAAAGGCATTGGATGACCAACATGGTAGCACTGTAACACTGCACTGTCATCCTGTTGTTCATTGATTTGCTTGAGCGGGCACCAGTAATGTCTCCATTGTGAGACTTGTTACTGTTTTTGGAATACTGAATACACCACGAGTAATTTGTCAGGCTCTGCAGTGTAGCTGGGATACTCTCGGTAGCTTGCTGGACTCTCCGAGAAGGCTGGAGGAATTGAACCCGTGTCAACTTCGTGCAAGGTAAATGCCCTACCTGCTGTGCTATTGCTGCAGTTCCAACATGGCGGGTCATTGAAATTTACAGTGGAGATTTACTAGGTGGAAATTTACAAAGTTATAAAAAAATGGTAGAATGCCCTAAGGAAGTGACTCAAATGTAGGAAAACAGGTCACACTTCCACCTTCCTTCCTTAATGTGAGAACACTAAGATGTAGTACCTAAAACTGGAAATCAGCCCGACAGTTCAGATTGTGAGAAAAAAATCACCCTGTATATTTGTAGTTCTAGCCCCCGTATTCCTGGCATTTATTCTTTGTCTTTATAAAACCTTCCTCTCTGAGAGAATATAGTGCTGTGATAGTGTCCTTAATACCCTTAGCCACTGGAAAATGTAGAATTAAACAAAAAAATCTAGTGAAAAAAACCTTACCTAGTGCAATAATATTTTTGTGCTAAGAGAGATTATGTTCAAAATTAGCATTTTAAATAGCTGCAATATTTAAAAGAATTCACCTTTCCCAGTAAAAAACTTAACAACCATGTGATTCTCATTTATAATTTGTCATTGATTGAAAACTCTAGATTTATAATTTTCTAAAATTATGTACTGTATTGGGAAAAATAATTTAAGAATCACCATATTTATTCTTTTAATTCTCCAGCTTTTATAAAAGGCATTAGGGGAAATAAAGTTTCTTAAGTTAGCCAAGTTCTTAAGCAGAAAATGTGATACATTAAATTTATGAATGCAATCAAAACCCATTCATGGTGCTAAGTTTATGATTGAGGCCATTCTTAAAACTTGCTTGAAATAGATGTAGAGTTAACAAGCATTGGTTGGAAAGATAACTCAATGGTGGCATGCTTTGTGTGTAGGAAGCCGGGGCTTGATCCCGAGCACTGCATGGTTGCCTTGAGCTCCATTCCTGAGCACAGAACCAAGGGTAACCTTCTAAGAAAGTCAGATGTGGCACACCAAGACACAAAGTGTGCATTGGACTAGGCTTTGTTTTGAAACTTCTGGAGTTCCTAACAGAAATTGTTCCTCACTCAATACACATGAAGAACAAGAAAAGCTAGACACCAGTGCAGACTTGGAGGTGATAGTTTTAAGTAAGGCACTGGCTCACAAAGTTTGCTTTGAGATCACAGTTACATCACTTCAGCCACATAGCTGTCACTATCACTGTCATCCCGTTGCTAATCGATTTGTTTGAGCGGGCACCAGTAACGTCTCTGATTGAGAGACTTATTGTTACTGTTTTTGGCATATCCAATATGCACGGGTAGTTTGCCAGGCTCTGCCACGCGGGCTCGATACTCTCGGTAGCTTGCCGGGCTCTCCGAGAGGGGTGGAGGAATCGAACTCGGGTCGGCTGCGTGAAAGGCAAACGCCCAACCGCTGTGCTATTGCTCCAGCCCATCATCTTAAAAAGTTGCTGTAGAGGGTTCAAATGGGCTCAGTCATGTTTCCCACGGGGAAGGTTCCTGAAAAATATTGCACCCTCAAGTCTGAGTCCTTGGAATTAGCTCCCACTGAGGAAACGGGAGAGTCCACACGATCCCAGCAGGGGCACAGAAGGGAGGGGAGTAGTAAGGAGGTGTACCTGGTCCAGGTGGCAGGTCAATAGGAAGGCATGTTATCCAGTGTCCTCCTCCATGAATGTTAGAAGAAACAGAGGTGGCCAAAACACAGTCAAGGAGCAGTGTGTCACTCAAACATGTTCTCATTGTCCGAACTTAGAGTCTTTTTATTAAACCTGAGAACTGAGGAGGTGCATGAGCTCATGGGAGTACACAGATATGTTGTGTGAGCTCTGCAAATAAGATAACTTGGAGCGATTGTTTTGACATGTCAGAAACCACCTGAAAGTAGATGAACTATGAGAAAAATAATTGCCCTATGGAAGCATTCTAAATGTTTTTGTAAAACACCGAAGTAAGGAACTCTTAAGGCAATGTGAAAGCTTAGCCGCCTCCCACTCTTTCATTCCGATGCAGTGAAATGTCCACCTAGCACGATGCCTTCATCTATGTACCGATTTGCAGTAGATTTAAGCTTTGGATAAGAATGTTGAGGAATACTTCAGTAGGGAAACATATGGTGAAAACATTATAGGTAACTTGAAGAATATGGTTATTTAGCATTTGCATACTTTAGAGTGATATACTTATATTTCAAAATGGAGTTGGAGGGCTCTGGGTTGTGACTGGGTCATGCTTAGAACATGCCTTTACTTGGTACAAACAAAGCCTTTCAATCAGCTGCAGCCACAGCATCACTCTGGAAACTTATAGATGCCAAATTTGGGACCTCACCGTGAGTGGCTGAGGATGGAACTAGGTGATCTGAGTCTGACCACTTGCCTGGGTGAGTCAAAGGCTTGCTAAAGCCATGATTGAAAGCTCCCTCACCAAGCTTCAACTAGGGGTTGACTTTTATCCACAGATAACAATCACCCTCTAGGTCCTTGTCTCAGTCAAGGCCCAGAGGGTCCTATGTATGCCCCAAGATATTCCAAGGGGGCCAGAGGTGGAAGTCTTGTTAGTCAGGGGACATAGGAAGAGTGGCCAGATGGGTGGATGGTAGTGGGGGCCCCAGGAAGGAAACAAAGGAAGAAGGGGACCTTGTTTGGAAAAAGATGGAGAAGCACTTTAGAGTGTCATGTCCAACAGGAGGTCTATATGGAAGACAGTTGATGTTAGTATACAGGAGAAATTGTGTAAAACTACCATTTATGTATTTATTTTGTATTTTAGGTTAGATTTTATGTTTTATAATATCCTAATACATATGTATGTATATTTACTGATATACAGCACTGTAGCATTGTTGTCCCGTTGTTCATCGATTTGCTTGAGCGAGCACCAGTAAGTCTCCATTGTGAAACTCGTTACTGTTTTTGGCATATTGAATACACCACGGGTAGTTTGCCAGGCTCTGCTGTCTTGGTAGCTTGCTGGGCTCTCTGAGAGAGATGGAGGAATTGAACCCGGGTCGGCCGCGTGCAAGGCAAACGCCCTGCCCACTCTGCTCCAGTTCCACTGACATATAGACCTATATCATATCATCTATAGGGCACACCTGGGTACTCCTGTGGAGGTGATGCTCAGGGCTTCCTTTGGTTCTGTGCTCAGGGATAACTTCTGGCAGGATATGGGGAACTATATTGGGTACCAGGAATGCAACCCAGGATAGTTGTGAGCAAGGACAATATCTTACCCGCTGTAGTATCCTCCAGAGCCTTGATTGTGTTTTTTTTTAAACCAGTATGAGTATAAAAAGTTGGGACCATATTATTCTAAGACTTCCATGAAAACATGACTTATATCCAGAGCATCACACTGGTCGAAAGGTATACATAGAAGAACACCAAACTATAGTAAAATTCTGTATCTCCTTTTTTGTCTTCCAGTTAAATTTTGGTCTCTGCATTTGTGTTGCAGGCATTCTCATATTGCAAATAGTCTATTGTCACAATCAGAATTGAAAATCTGATTATATATTCAACTAAGAACTGGCTAATCTTGGGTTTTTCCCCATCTGAACTTAATGACATAGATGCTATTTATAAGAAATTTCTAATATAAAAATTCTATTGACTTCACAAAATTAAACAAATTCAACAAAATATGTTTGAGCAGGAAATACTTTAATCCCTGACTTATTTAAAAAACTTTAAAAATGATATAAGAACTTGGGGACTGGAGCGATAGCACAGCAGGGAGGCTGTTTGCCTTGCATGCGGCCGACCCGGGTTCTACTCCCAGCATCCCATATGGTCCCCTGAGCACTACCAGGGGTAATTCCTGAGTGCAGAGCCAGGAGTAACCCCTGTGCATCACCAGGTATGACCCAAAAAGCAAAAAACAAAAACAAAAACAAAAGCAAACAAACAAAAAATATAAGAACAGACTGGGCATGTTGAAGAGAAATAAAGAGAACTGAGAAGAGATATAAAAATCCCACATTAAGGACATTTTTGCTATTGACCAAAGAAGGACAAAATGTATATATAAAATAATATTGAATATATAGGATACATTGGAAATATATTATCTTTGACGTCTCTTCTTTCATAGTTTTAGTTGACTTTATTATGTAAACAATAGCTATCATTTAATTACCTTAAATTCCTATGCCATCTCTTGATTTAATTTGTGATTTATCAGAATATTATTCGGAGAAATACAAATATAGAATATGTAGAGTGGCTAACATGTAAATTGAATGGCAATTAATGGACAAAAATTTGCCCTGATAAATTATTTCCTGTAATGAAATCAAGAGAGTACCAAATATTGCTAAGATAAATTAAAGAAAATTTAAATTCATAAAAATCTTTTTAATTTATGTAACCATTTTATGACATTTTCCAGATATACAATACTGAAAATCAACACCTGTATGTAATAGTATGTTCACCTCCAAATGCCTTTTCATACATGCCATGTTCATTTATAAATTCAATATTATTATTATTATTTTTCTCCCAATTTATGTATTCCAAGGAAATATTCTGTTAAGTTATAAAAAGACCAATTTCTCTTTGTCATAATAGTTACCAGAGTGATTTAAATTTCTTTCCATGGATCAATAGAAACCCATGCCAATGAATATGTTAATTGATTAGTGTGACATGCCTGCATCTTGATGTCAGAAGTCTCTTTTCAACTTCATTCAATAAGTACAATTTTAAGCAATTTCATTTTAGGTACTAGGTGAATGATGGTGGCTCCTTCAGGCTAGACCACACAATCTAGGTCTGTGTATATTACACAGGAATATTGAATATTCCTAGGTCTGTGCTGGGTAGAATTTTAAATATAAATTTGGGCAGGGAACTTATTCAGCTCATGATTTAAGCAGTAAATAAAAGGCAAATTAACCAGCAAAGAAAATTTCACATGGGCAAACATTGAAACTGGACTCTCATCTGACACCATAGATAAAAACTAATTTGAAATTGCTGATAGTTGCCTACATAAAAGTTGAAACAATAAGCATCAGAGAAGTTAGAAAATCTCAAAAATTTGGAATGAGCGACAATATCTTAGAGAACATAAAAAGCATAAAATAATCTCATAATGTGCACAAATGTGCAATAAGCAGAAGTAAAGACCACATGACTGGTCATCAGGGACATGAAAATCAAATCTAGCATCATTCTAGAGTCATGAGAATTAAAAATCAAAAATGAAAACATCAAAAGAAAAATATTAAGCCACTGGATCTTTAATATATTGCTTTGAAAATATAAGATTACATGACCACTTTGACAAGTATTTCAGCAGTTTTTATGTTGAATACATATTTATATATAACTATTTATTTATATCTATATAGCAAACAAAATGAATTACATGTTTATGTAGATGTATATATGATATATGTATGTATCTCAACAATTTTATATCTAAATATTGATCCAGGAGAAATTAGAGCATATATATCCACAAAAATGATACATAGATGTTAAGTGCTTAATAATCTATGGAGGACCATTTAACTGCATCATGTACCTTAATGCATGAATAATAAAAATAAATTGTGTTATTTTTATGCTGTTAAATAATATTCAGGAAAAAAGTGAACAGACGCTGATACTCATGGATAAAGACATTATGTTGACTGGAGTAAGTAGATTGCAAAACTGTTTATATTCTGTGGTTCCATTTGCATGAAGATTTTAAGAAGTCAAATCAAATTTATGTTGATAGAAATTAGGTTGGTGATTAGAAATACACAAACTAGAGTATTTTTCTGTCAAGAGGCCACAGATATTTGAGTCATGAGAGGGTGGTGGGTATTCCACAAACTCATTTGTAAAAGTATACTTATTAAACATTAAAGCTAAAAGTATTATCATTATTATTTACATTTTATTGAGCCCATATTATAGTTTATTAAAGTTATGAAAATAATCAAGTCATTTGTATTTTCTTCCAATTGCTAGATGATGAAAAGAGTTTAATAGATTTCAACTGCAATTTTTTTTCAACTAACTCGATTAGAGAAGATGAGACTAGATTAGAAATTATCAATGTGCCACAGAGAGTAAGTCTATTACTTGAATATCAATATTCATAGTAATAATAATTACTATTTATGAATTTTAATATTATTTTAATTTTCACTCACACAACAAGATGTATTTCCTTACTGTAAATCACAGTAACAACACATGAAATACCCTAATTTGGAGCGCTAAATAAATAAAATTCTATTTAATTTTTACTTATGAAAAATTACATCGTTTAAAATCCCATTTAGGGGAGGCACTAAAGCAACTAAAATGCATCACTATCGCATGTCATCGCATTGATCTTTGATTTGCTCGTGAGGGCACCAGTAATATCTCCATCCGTCCCTGTTGTGTGCTAGTGTAGCCTAGTGGTATCTGCTCGATCCGGGAACAGGAAGAGCCTCAAACCGTTCATTCAGGGTTTTGATGAAGAAGTCTGACCATGTCATAGGTGAGCGGCCACGTGGTCTCTTGATGTCCTGTGGAATCCAGTCAGTAACAGCTCTAGTCCAGCGGTCGTCTCTAAATCGCATTATGTGTCTAGCCCACATGGGCTGGACATGTAAAGCATAAGGAATAGAATGAAAACACAGTTGGTCAATTAACTTAAATTTTCAAGAGGCATCAATACACAGTTTCAGTAAAAATGTAAGGAATTGAAAAAATACATTTTTCTGATGGAGGCAGGAACTGGCAAATCTATTTTGGAGAGAAATTTGGAAATAACTATTAAATTCAGCTTGGAAAAAATTTCAAATGAGATATTCACTCAAGTTAGCTGTTTCCTCAACTGTGTCTTCTGTGAATCAGAGCAATTCATTTCTATCATATTTCCTTTTGATTCTTCCTTAGAATTTTATATCTCTTCTTGCGTTACCATCAATTTTCATATGTCCTCTAATTTTTTGTTAGAAATCTTTGCATATTTATCTTGGTAATTTTTCAGCCCTGGTCTGCTCATTGTGAACTGCCTGCGATGACTGAATCTTGCTTTGTTCCTTCTTTATTTCTTCAGATGGTGCTTCGCCATCAATGTTTAGTATGGCTTCTAATTTTTCATAAAACCCAGTAAAGAATTAGTGTCTGAAGTAAATAAGTGTTGGTGGGAATATGGATCTGAATTTAGCTATCATTAACATTTGTTTGTAACTTTATATGTATCCGGCTTTAATTTCTTTTAGTTTTCTTATTGCTCCCTGGTCATCTTTGGGTTTCCCTAGAAACCCTTTCTTAAAGAAAGTCAGAGTTTCTCCTTCAGTCTGAGTTCTTTAATTATTTCAGTTGTGGTTCTTGGTTAGTACACAGAAGCCTCATTGTTCTCATGCTATTCAGTGTGTGTGGGGGGAGTGTATGGATGGGGAGGACATATAGTCTAGAGGACTGTGGACCAGTTCTTTGTGCTTTGGTAATCATGTATTCCAGATGGACCACCTCTTTTCAATTAAGCAGGGATGAGGTAAGACAATTATAGTCCAGGCAAATAGAGGATATATTTGAAATATTACTTTGGATGAAGTACTTTAATTAATGGCGTTGACAAATTTTCTTGGAATTGTTCAACTTCTAAGTGTTTCCTACCCAACACCCCTTCTTTCTCTTCCTTTTTTAACATAAAAGTCACATCAGCCATACCAGCATGAGATTGGACATCTCTCCCAGCCTCTCTTAAGTCCTGTCCAGTCTCTTCACAGATATTGCTTTTAAAAAATAACTTGCATATTTAATCCTATATTGTCACAGGATTCTTCATGGACCTCAACTAACCAATCCATTTATATTAAAATTAAAAAGATAAATTGTAGAGCACTAATTGCTTTTGCTAACAAAGATTCAATGCTGGTTCGAAATTTTGGTTGGGTATTTCACACTTTCATGCAGAGTCTTGGAGTGAAAGATTCATTTTCCATTGCTAAATGTGAAAAAAAAAAACAAATGCCAATATACTGAGCTAATCTGACCAAACAAGTTCTCATCAAATACTCATAAAATGATTCATTCTTCTTATAACTGAGTCTCTTTTAAAAATAGTTTCTACATAATATGTAGCACGGTAACACTGTCATCCCATTGTTCATCAATTTGCTCGAGTGGGCACCAGTGACATCTCCATTGTGAGACTTGTTATTATTTTTCGCATATTGCATACGCCACGGGGAGCTTGCCAGGCTCTGCCGTGCAGGACATGATATGGAATATCTCGAAATCTTCTTAGCTATTTATTGTTTTCTCTTTGCTTCTCCTGCAAGTGTACCAATGCTCACATAAACTCAGTCTGGCTTAGGCGGAGATAATTTCAGACCACGGTCTCTGAAGTTTGCTCTGGCTACAGTAATCTCTGTCAATAAGCAAGCAGTCATTTAGCATGTCCTCTACTGGGAAACATTCTAATCAATTTGAAAGATTAGATTCACTTTAATGAAAAGACTAATTTCTCCTGCTAATGCAGCCAATTTTGAATATAAGGGTATCACTATTTAGCTTCCCACGCATTGCGTGATTTTACTATAACCTAATAAATAAGAGTCCAAGGTCACATAGTTCACCAAATTTATTCCCCCAAGAAAGACATCTCTTCCATTTTTTAGAGGTATTGTGTTCCTGGTTTGAAATCTTCCCTCATGTCATTCACTGTGCCTAGAGACCTCATCGTTGTGTAATCAGTATCAGCAGAACTGTTCAAGCAATATCTGAGTTCAGTCGGCATTTATTTATGATGCCATTCTTCTGAAACAAAATATTAGATTGAAAATTTTAATTACTGATATTTATATTTTCTTCAGATAATTCCTAGGTATGAGCCAGATGGTAGAAAATTCAATATTTAAGTAGATTCCTCCTGCTGCTTAATAAGGAGGAAATCCGATGGCCTTCAGTTTTATAGAATGCTATATATATATGCATTTCCGGTGATTACATTTGAGCTGAACCTGCCAGCTTAGTAGCTGTAATTACAGCATGTATTAAAACCATCCAAGCTCTAAGTACACACTCAGAAGTGTAGCTACTGCTCAGATATATCACTCAATCACTTTCCATTATACTATGCAACATTAGCCACCATTATTGCAGCGTGTTGCCTTGATACACACTTAATGCTAAAAGAGAAAATGTCGGAATATTGCCTCTATTTTTTTTTTAAATCTCTGCATCTACATTATGTCTCTCCACGTGGTTCTTGCTTCAATTAATCTGGTTTCATTTTTTAAATTTGCACAAATTCTTACACATAAAAGGATCCCCAAATGTGTGTGTTATAATTAGGTTGTAATTCTGAGCAGAGGTTCTGGTGACATTTAAGAGCAAACAGAGGGGCCGATGGGATATTGCCAACTCTGGGGAATTTTGAAAGGGAATTGCAGAACTAATTTATGCCAGTCTGGGAGCTGATTATTTCATGCACAGCTACTTACAAAATAGAAATTGCCTTGGTCGTTGTTCTCCTCTGCTTTGCTCAGTTCAATTTTACATCACAACTGTTAACACAGAGCCTGAGTTTGCATAGGCTAAAAAAAAGTTATTAAGAGGCAATTCTCTCTGTTTGAGGGATCTTTCCTCAGACCTCAAGAAGCATCAAATTGACATTCTAGTTTAACCAAAACATCTCTCTTCCAAAGATCTTGCAAGTCTTAACCATTGGAAAATTGGGGTGTGGCAAGTTCTATTTAGAAGGTTTTATATAAAAGAATGTAAAAGTTTACTATTAACAAGAGTCAATTTATGCTTGAGGTTATTTGTTTTAAGTATAAAACCATTTATTTCCCATACAAAGGAATTCGGGACACAATTTTTTAAAAAAAGAAGGTCATGAATGTTTGAGGTATTTGATGTAAAGTGACACCTGATTAGGTTTCAGTCCTACATTGAGCCTGACATATATAGGCATGTTCCCAGCTTCTGCATTCCCGGCCAGTTCCTAGGGGAGGGAATATCTGTTAGCCATGGGTTCCTCTCTCAGACGCTTCTCTTTTTTTCTTTTTCCTTTTTGGGTCACACCTGGCAATGCTCAGGGGTTACTTCTGGCATTGCACTGGGAAACACTCCTGGCGGTGCTTGAGGGACCATATGGGATGCCGAGGATTGAACTTGGGTTGGCTGCGTGCAAGGCAAAAGCCCTACCTTCTGTAACATCCTGCAGGTCTCTAAGATGCTTCTCTAGGATCCTAAGACCTGTGGAGAACAACTGAGCAGGCAGCCCAAAAACCCCTTCTCAAAGATTGGTTTGCAGGAATTCTACACATCTGAGCTCTCAGAAATGTGAGATTTCATGGCTACTGACACTCTACCCCCCTCTGCCTTGTTCTTCCTGCCAGACTGAATTCCGTGGATATTAGGAGAGAAACTCACAGCCTTAACCTCTTCAGACATTTTTTCTCTTGTCTGAACTGGCAATAATATCACCTGACTTACAAGATTTGATTAGGGCTGCAGGAGATAAAATATATATGATGTCTGGGTCACTGCTGGTGCCAAATTCATTGTGATTGGGACAGTATTTCCTCATTTTCACACATCCACTCTTTTCTGAATTAGATTACAAGTCATTGGAGGCCAGGGATCAATGGTTTGCTCCCGATTTGATCTAGTGCATCCCAACGCTAGAGGCTGAGCACAGAGCAAATGACTAATAGCTATACAAGGAAGGACCTGACGGAAAACAGACTTCCTGCTGGCCTTTCAATGTGCCTCCTCTCAGCTCCCACTAGCCCGGTGCAAGTAGTTTTGTTTCTTGGATTCTCTTCCTTCAGCATTCAGACTTAACTTAGCAGTGAAATCCCAAGCAAGCATTCAGTATCCCTAGAGAACTAGTCTGGGTTAGGGTCATCCTCGGAGAAGATCAGAATGCTGCTTCCCCTGGAAAGTCAGTTTGAGAATTAGACCTTTGAGGGCCCAACCTGAAGCTGAAGCTTGCGTCAGTCCAGAGTCAATGACCTGTCACCCATCTGATGGCCAAAGATTGCCCTGGGTCTCAGGGCTCCTGCTGTGGAATCCAGAATTGCCATCTCACCATCCCTGTGCTAGCTGCTCACTGCCTTTCCCTGCAGGCGTGCCCTGAAAATTCCCTGAAGCTAAATAAATCTACCACCTCATGGGCCCTGAGCATCACTGCTGTACAGGTCGTGGCTAACCGAGAAGGGGCTATGAGGTGGGAGGGAGCCCGTTTGTGGTCGTTTCTTTAGTAACTCTAGACCTCTGAGCCCTTTTTCCTGGGTTGTATCAGCAGAGAGGCAAACATCCTGGAGCTTCCTTTGGCTTCCCAGAGGTGTCCTTCCGACTTTTACAAGTCCTTCTCATTTGGAAGTTCTACCAATGGAATTTGAAGGCATTCTTGCCACTTCCTGGGCAGGGCGAGCTTTGGGAGAAGTCGTGGGGACAAAACTATCAAAGTAGTCCAGGGGGCCAACTCATGAGAACTCCCAGGCAGTGGACAGAACGGTTTCTCTAAACTAGAACGGGAGAATCAAAGTCTTGCCCGGTTCCCAGAGGACAACCAGGACCAGCCCGGAGTAGCAGCTAATCCAGGCCCCGTGGAGTACCTCAGGGAAGGCGCTTGCAGCGTGTCACCCGCAATTGTGAAACTTTAAGGGCCAGACCTAGTTCAGAGAGAATTCTTCCCGGCTAGTGGTACTAAGCACGCCACCCTTCCATCCTGGCAGGAGTTCATGGTGAGCCCAACATAATTAAGCAAGCCTTATTTAAATAGGCAGAAGAGACGAATGAAGAAAGTTAGAGCCCATCTGGGATCAAGGAAAGTGTTTACTTACAGAAAAGGGAAGAGCAAAGAGACTCGCAAGCACAGGCAGCGGGGCCCGAGGGGAGCAGCCAAGTTGTCTTGATTTTGTCTCTTCTAAGGCTTCAGGCATCCTACCTCTCCTTTTCACTCCCTCTCCTCTCCAAATTCTTGGGATCTGAGGTTCTCACTTTTTTGGCTACCTCCGTGGGTGCAATTGGTAACTACAGGCTTTCATGGTGTTAATAGGTGCTATTATTTTAATGTTAAAATAATTATATAAAAAGCAAAACTTCTCTTAACCTTTATCTAGGGTTTACTGTGGTTGCTCTCAGTGACTGTAATGATGGTGGTGGGATTGGTGTTTGAATATGAAATGGAATCAAATATTGTGAAGTAACTTATAAAATAAAAAAATTAAAACATTAAAAAAAGAAGAGGAGGCTGGAGTGATAGCACAGCGGGTAGGGTGTTTGCCTTGCATGCGGCCGAACTGGGTTTGATTCCCAGCATTCCATATGGTCCCCTGAGCACCGCCAGGAGTAATTCCTGAGTGCAGAGCCAGGACTAACCCCTGAGCCTCACCAGGTGTGACCCAACATGCAAAAAAATAAATAAATAAATAAATAAATGAATGAATAAAAAATAGAAGAGCTGCTTGGTGCTTGGGCTCATAAGAACTTGGTGGGGTTTTATTCTCACCCTCATTTCGACTTTAATATCACTCTTCTGGATTTTTGGATTAAATACAAGGAAGCTGCTTTGATTCCCCCTGTCCTCCCCCATTCTCTCATCACCTGACCCACACCATTTGCTACCTACTCTGCTAACACCAGAACCTAACTTCTCTTAATCTCACCGTTGTGAGATCATGGGGACATTGAATGTGAGATCATGAAACTTTGGCAATATAAAAGACCTTTCCTTCCTTCCTTCCTTCCTTCCTTCCTTCCTTCCTTCCTTCCTTCCTTCCTTCCTTCCTTCCTTCCTTCCTTCCTTCCTTCCTTCCTTCCTTCCTTCCTTCCTTCCCTCTTCCATTTTCTTTCTTTCTTTCTTTCTTTCTTTCTTTCTTTCTTTCTTTCTTTCTTTCTTTCTTTCTTTCTTTCTTTCTTTCTTTCTTTCTTTCTTTCTTTCTTTCTTTCTTTCTTTCTTTCTTTCTTTCTTTCTTTCTTCCTTCCTTCCTTCCTTCCTTCCTTCCTTCCTCTTCCTTCCTTCCTTCCTTCCTTCCTTCCTTCCTTCCTTCTTTCTTTCTTTCTTTCTTTCTTTCTTTCTTTCTTTCTTTCTTTTCTTTCTTTCCTTTCTTCCTTTTTCTTTCTTTCTCTCTTTCTTCTTATTTTTCCTCTCTCAGAAAGAATTTCAGGAGGACACAAATAATGAAGTGAGACAATTTTATTTGTAAAAATGCATTTGTGTGTGAAAGAAGCAGAGAGAGATAGAAGAGAGAGAGAGACAAAGAGAAAGAGAGAAAGAGATCATGTTGCAGGTTGCAATGTGCATGGGGAAGATTTCTAAACAAGGAATGATAAAAATCAATTCAAATTTTACCGTGTCATGAAGCTGAGGTTTTTCTGGCAGTGGTTGTCCATATTGCATTTCTCAGGTCAAAGGAGTGACCCGTGGAAAATGTTGAAGTGGCTCTTGTCCTGTAGAGGCCTGGATGTCCACAAATGATGATTAGACTGAACAAGTCTCTGCTCACCACGGACCTTCAGCGAAGGTGGCTGCCACCCATCACTTTAGGTTTTAATTGTGAGATTAATATGCATATACTTCAGGTACAGGCTAGAGCATCATCATGGAGGCTACCACAGGAGATGTATTTTCTCCAAATGATCTCAGGGATTTTGCTTTGGGCATATCTGGAATATTTAAAAAGGTCAGAAGGCCTTTGGACAGGTGAGGGCAGTGAAAATCTGCAGGATCTCAGCAATGTAAAAGCGGGGCGGTGTGGAGGGGCTCTGAGGGCCGGGAAGGGCAGGAGGGCGTCTGGCACTGTGTTACAGACAGCTGGTTAGAGAAAGCTGTTTACTTCAGGGATGTACAGGATGGTTGCCAACATTATGAAATAAAATTTCAAATCCCTCATGTCCTCTTGACCAAAGCTTCCTCTTGCTTTTCTAGCTAGTAATAGCCACTCAGCTTTCAGAATTCAAAACTTTCCAAAATAGGACAAGCACTTAAATTATTTTTCTCTGAACTTAGCTCTCAATTTTCTGCTATTCACAGAATGGAAACACCAGAGCAACGGATCTCTTACAGTTCTGCACCCCAAGAATTGTATTGTCCATGTGTAGAACTGAGTCTAGAGAACCTATAACATACATCCCCAAAGTCACACAATTTAAGTTCCTGGGGTGACCATGAAACTTCCCGTCTCTGCCACTGTTCTGTGCTGGACACAGGTAACCAAGGCATGAAATGATTACCTGGCAATTTACTTTTCACCCTCTGATGGCTAGAAATTAATTTGGATTCAATGGTATATTGCATCCGGTGAAATTAAACATGGTGTTATAAAGATGGAATATTTTTAAAAGCTCTATCATAATAATTTAAATAATTTTATTTGCCTTAAATTAAATATAAGACAGTTACTTGATATGCCTCAGAGTTTCACATGGAGTTTAAAATGCATTTTCTTCCTTTATTTATTTTTAATTTTTTAATTAAATAACTATTTAATAACTTAAATAATATCAGTTACAAAGTTGTTTATGGGTTTCAGTATTACAATGTTCCGTCACTGTCCGCTCACCAGTGTACATTTCCCACTACCAATGTTCCCAATTCCCTCTTTCCATCCCCCCACTCCCAGTCGGCCTCTATAGCAGGCACTTTTCTTCTCTCTCTCTCTCTGTCTCTCTCTCTCTGTGTCTCTCTCTGTCTCTCTGTCTCTCTGTCTCTCTGTCTCTCTGTCTCTCTCCTTTTGGCCATTATGGCTTGTGGTACAGGTACAGTAAAGTTATCATGCAGATCTTTTAACTACTTTCAGTGCTTAGTTCTTGTCCTTTGTTTTTGTTTTTTGTTTTTCTTTTGTCTGGTGCTGAGCACACAACCCAGGTCTCTTACATACAAAGTCAGAGTTCACCCACTGAGCCACCACCCAAGGTACAGTTTAAGTTAGAAAATATTTTATACCTGGCTTTTCGTGGGCTGGAGCAATAGCACAGTGAGTAGGGCGTTTGCCTTGCACATGGCTGACCCCGGTTCAATTCCTCCGTCCCTCTCGGAGAGGGTATCTCCGAGAGTATATCTCAGCAAACTACTGAGAGTATCCTGCCCCCATAGCAAGCTCCCCGTGGAGTATTCGATATGCCAAAAACAGTAACAACAAGTCTCACAATGGAGACTTTACTGGTGCCCACTCGAGCAAACCATGAACAACTGGACAACAGTGCTACAACAGTGCTACAACAGTGCTTCAGTGCTATCTGACTTTTTGTAAGTCACCATCTTTGAAAACGCTGATTAAGCTTCACCAAGAAGACTTTGATTTTCATTATAGTCCTTAGCAAGTGTCTTGACAAACATATTTCTAACTAAAATCCGTAACAAATTTTGATATAGCAAAGATGGAGGGGGTCCAGGGAGGGGGCGGTGAATGATCTGGTTACAAATAATCAATTTCAGTTGCTCATTTTCTTTCTTTTCTTTTCCGTTCTTGACCACACCCAGTGGCACTCAGAACTTACTCCTGGGAGTAATCTATGGGCACAGAGCCAGGAGTAAGCCCTGAGCACTACTGGTTGTGGCCCCCAAACGACAGCAATAAACCTTACTCTGTGCTCAGGGATCAATTCTGGTGGTACTTGGGGGGTCTTATGTGGTGATGGTGTGGCCCCCCCACAGTAAGCACCTAGCCCACGGGACTGCCTCGTTGGCTTCCCAGTGGGTCATCTTCAGCCTTGCCTCTCCGAGGGGTAATCAGTTATGGGAGCCAGGTACCAGGATGGGAATGGCTCGGGGAGAGGAAGAACACTTAAGAAGTGGAGCGCAGGTCAGGTTAACCTCCTCTTTGACCTGGGAAAATGTCAGAATCTCTTTGACCCGCTAGACTCAAGCCTAAACTCACTCCAGCCTCGTATAGTGCTTCCCTGAGTGGCAGGGAAAGGAGCACGTGACTGGATAAGAGAGAAAAGCCAAAGAGATCAAGAGTTGCAGCAACAGCCATAAGAGACAGACCTCTGAGCATCAGTGACGGACTAGCAGGCATGGAGAAACCAGGCACTCAGGGGCAAAGCCAGCCAAAGACATGTGTGGACTAATGAACACAGCCAGGGGCCCAGAAAAAATACCAAAAAAAACCCACCATACTTAGGTTGGACTAGGACATAGGCACCAAAACCGCCTTCTTAAGGCTGTTAAATAACTACCTATAACTTCACACACACTGGGAATTATATGCTAATTCCACATGCAGAACTCCAGGACTCAGATGCATTAAACCAGTAAACAGTAACAATTCCACCAATGTAGAGAGCTGCTCTCCTTCTTGATTATTTACTATTTGTCAGGCATTGTGCAAAATCCTTGGCAAATACTCCAACTGCTCACAGTGATTTGATGAGACAAACATCTCACCTTACAGCTGAGGGTATTTAAGCGTTATTAATTTTCCAATGCCATAAATTCAAATGTGTGTCTGCGAGGTATGATGCTATGTGCTGGCTCGTTCTGTGGCATAGCTGATGGAGGTCTATTTAAAAATTTTGTGAATGTCCGGACTAAACCTTCTAAGGTTATGTCTATCGGAGACCTGAGTGGTTTCCATCAATTATTGACAACCATCTTTAAGAAGCATCATCTGCAGTAACTCGGGGCACTAATGAGGCCTGGCATGATGGGATTTGCAGAGAGTATGATCAGGATCTTCATCTCATTTTTAGCAGCCCAGACTGAGTGGCGTCAGTCTCAGATAAGTTTCACGACTTTTCCTTGCCGCCCAGAACCCATGCAGTGGGGCACTTGTACGCCTTGAGGAGGAATTGTTGGAGAGCTGAGGTGAGAATACATCCCACACAGTGTCTGCTCACAGGACGTGCTCCCCTCCTCTTCCTCTTCACCTGAACACGTTTTTAGCCCCAAACTTTGCAACCAGGTTTGTCATCTTCATCCTCTAGATTTTCCTGTGTGTATGTTTTTCTTGATGGTTTAATGACAGCTACACATGAGTGTGTTTACCAGGTATGGGGTTGTGTTGCTTTATCTCCCTTCCCATGAGCGATATCTTTCTATTCTGGCTCTTAGTTCTCCTCCAAGATTCAGAGTTTCTTAACTATTCATCATGACTCAGTTTCTCTTGTTTCAGCTCCTCTTCCATAGTTTTGCTTGCTTGGTTGTGTTAGAGGCTTAACCTGGGCTCTGTGCTCAGGGATCACTCCTGGCAGGGCCCTGGAGTCCATCTGGGGTGCCCAGGATGGAACTTGGGCTGGCTGCAGGCAAAGCAAATGCATTGCTTGCTGTATTATCTGTCTAGCCCTTCCATCTCATCCTCTATCCTCTAATTGAAATTATCTACCGCAAAAAGATAATCACAAGAATTTCTCACTCGATGTGAGTTTTCCTTTGCATGGCCATGAAAACTTACAGCCCTTATCTTGTTCTTTCATAACTTGCTTCCCTCTTTGCTTCTCTCTGGACTCATCTTCAGCCATCCTTATTATGAGTATTTTCTATCTCCAGGAGCATGTGGCTCTTTAGTGAAGATCCTAGAGATGCAGCATGCACTTTTGCCATCATTTATGCTATTCCATTTCTTAAACCTTTTGAAAAAATTAACTCACATCCTGAAGAAGTCATTAAACACCAATGTTAGCATCTAGTTTTCCTAATACCCCAGTGGGATTGCCTTTTTCCCTCATCCCCTAGACAATTAAGTCATTCTCCATGATCTTATCTCAAGCTCCTAGAGCACCTAATAATTGCCAAATGCTGCTTTTGGCACTTTATAAATAGGCTGAAATTCATAGTAGAGATTAGTGTGAATTCATAATGCTTTGTGGGAATTTGTCCTAGCCCTGTTGTCTAGTTAAAAACATGAGGCATGCAGAGGTTAAGCCAGTTACTCAACACCTCACAGGTAGAAAATGCTATAGTGTGGATTCAAACGCAGGCAATATGGCTCTGATTTCCTTCAGATTGCAGGTGTTTATCCAAGATGCTGTCGTGTTCTTAGAGACGAGAAATGCATTGTGCTTCAGATAAATTTCAATGCTTGCTACATTATAGGTGCTAAATTTCCCCACACACACTCACTTCCCCTGCCAAAATCCTTAAAGAGAGAAACAATTTCCATTTTATTTCCCCAGCTCCTGGTTCAGCACCTGGCATGAAATAGATGTTCAATAATTGCTTGTTGAACTGGTTGAATTCATATGAAAGCTCTTTTCTTTTTCTTCCCCTTGTTGATGAATGGATCCAGGGCAGCCCTTTGCCTTGAGGTTTGTTCAGTCTCAGTGGGAAGAAGGGTAAGAAGATAAAAAAGCAAGGATGTTTAGTGAAAAGAAAGGCAAATGCTCAATAAACACCATTCAACGCTATCCCATGTTCTTTTCAGAAAGGGAATGGACTGTAGCCCTGAAGTGATGGACACAAAAGGTTCCACAAAAATAGGCCGCCCCCAGGGCCTGCTGAGGAGCTGTGTCCAGCCAGCTGAGGTCAGAGCAACCGTCTGCCTAGTCCAGGCAAATCATCGAAATATACTTGTGCACGTTGAATGCTCCCAAATAAGGTCGACCTGCGTGTTTTAGAAAGGGGGGGGGCTACTCTCTTTAATAGAAATCTGCCAATTTAAGGAGGAAAATATGGGCTAATGAACTCCTCACAGGGTATAACCCTCCTCAAATTCTCCAAGATGAAAAGATATAAGAAGACCAAATGAAAAATAATCATATGGGCTTTATCATTATATGTATCTAAAAATATGAATATTGTTATGGGAGCTTTTGGAAAACATACTAGTGAGACTGCAGTGGTGTTGTCATAGCAATTGGTAAAATATCAAGAATCAAATTAATCCATTTAAAAGTGGATATCGGGTTTAAGTGAATGCCAAGGGTATAAACTGTCAGGAGGTAGGAGTGACGGAACAAGTATATATTATATAATATACTCAGAAGGATAAACAAATCACCTTATAAATAAATTGCTTCTATCATCAGTACAGAGTTAATGATTTAAAACTACAGGAACAGAGTATCTAGTAGAGATCCTAAATTAGAATTGTTGACATGACAGCCACTTTAGAATACACTGAGTTCAATTCTCATCCAATATAGATCTTTGATTTTTTTCCTACAACTTTATTTAGCAGCAGTTACTTATCCTTACTTAACCCATCTGGGTCAGGAAACTTAAACGTTCACAATCAATGTTTCCATCTTCTACTGTTAAAAAAGGACCAGTGTATAGACTCATATTAATTGAGAGCTTGCCTAAAGCTTCGTGCTAATGACAACATTACCCATCTCTAAAGAATGGAGAGTTTACAATCAATTAGGTTGCTCCCATCACGGACTTATGTGATGTGGGGGGAAGGGAGATGCCAGCCTAGAGAGTGGGGCTTATCGCTTTCCTTGGTCACCTGGGAAATTTCTGGGGGAGTTTCAAGACCCATGGAAGGTCTTCACGAGCATCTGCGTGGGTACAGTTCCACATGGCACTTGCCAGACTGGACTGGAGTCCCACTTGGTCTCTACACTGTGGAAAATTATCCCCACCAAAAGCCCAAGTTCTCAGGGAAATGTGGAACTCACTTCGGTGTGAGAATTTCTCTTTGCAGGAAAATGAAAATCAGCTCTAATTCTTACTTAGCTTTTTTTTGGGCATTGGGGATATGTACATGGGGGAGGAGAATGTTGGGTCATACCCATTGATGCTTGGGGACCATTCTTGGCTCTATGCTCCATAGTGACCCCTGGCATTCAGAGGGCCATAATAGTGCCAGGGATTCAAAATAGAATTAGTAGCTGCATGCAAGGCAAGTGCCTTACTTTCTGTACTGTCTCTCTAGACCATTTTATCCAGGTTCATTACAGGGACATCACTTCTCTTTGCTGAAAAGGATTTTGGAGTAGACCAGCAATGAAGTAAAATAAATTTTATTTATATAGAGATTATGAGGAAGGATAGAGTAAGACATTAAAGAGAGAACAAAGCAGAGAGGCAAGAGTATAACTCTCATATTGAAATGGAGGTGAATCGCCAAAATGGAGAAGGTACACGGCTTGTTTTGGAAAACTTGATTTTATCAGTTTTGTTCCAAATTGACCCCATGTGGGGCTTTCTACGTAGAGAAGAGTCTATTGCCAGGGTCTTGCTAACGAGAGCTTTGAACTTTTGGGAATCCATGTTCAAGTCATTCATGTCATTATCATGTTCCTCTGGAGATTCTCTTCTCCAGAGGGGGTGCAGCCTTCTCTAGATCAAGGTTGGTGCCAGTTAGAGTCATAAGAGCCTCAGTTTCTCTGCCCATGAAGTGGGGTCAGCCCTCAGGCTTTTAGGGCCACTTTAGGGCAGTTGCAAGAGTAGCTTCTTGGAGTCACATCTTCTGTGATTTACTAATACTTCATAGCGTTGGTCATGCCATAGTCTCTCTTCATGCTTCACCACTCATAAGATTTGTTGTGCTCATTGGCTATTTAAACAGAGGAAGCTATGAACACATTCCCTCTAATTTTTGTAGCACTGCACTGCTGGCCCATTGTTCATCGATTTGCTCTAGCAGGCACCAGTAATGTCTCCATTGTGAGACTTTGTGTTACTGTTTTTGGCATATTGAATATGCCATAGGTAGCTTGCCAGCTCTGCCGTGCGGGCGGGATACTCTTAGTAGCTTGCCAGGCTCTCCGAGACGGATGGAAGAATCGAACCCGGGTCAGTGGCATGCAAGGCAAATGCCCTACCCGCTGTGCTATTGCTCCAGTCCATCTAATTTTTGTAAATATAATTATTCGTGAGCTGGAGCGATAGCACAGCAGTAGGGCATTTGCCTTGCATGCAGCCAACCCGTGTTCAATTCGTCAGCCCCTCTGAGAGAGCCCGGCATGCTACCAAGACTATTGCACCCACATGGCAGAGCCTGGCAAGATACCCGTGGTGTATTTGATATGCCAAAAACAGTAACAATAAGTCTTACAATGCAACGGTACTGGTGCCTGCTTGAGCAAGTTGATGAGCAACAGGATGACTGTGACTTTGACTGTGATAATTATTCATAAAGTCTTATATTATGATCATTCAGCCTACCTGCAACATTCTTGACAACAGTGCTTAGGAAGAGACTGTTTAGATGCATTTTGAAGTGCAGCAGCAATATCAACACAAGTCCACCTGATTTGGTTTGAAAATACTTGTGCTTGGCAGCGACAAAGTTAATGGAGGGGGTACACTGAGCAGCGTCCCACAAAATGCAGGACTATGGGTCTTCTCTTCGGAGTGAGTCCAGTGTGTTCTGAATAGCACTCTGAGCATGTGCCCAGAAGGAAGTGTTCCCATATTATCTTACGGGGTTCTTTCTATTGCCTGCCTCATTTTTAAGGGCAAAACATTTTTATATTGTTGACAACATCGTAAACACTCTATACAAGCACATTTTTCTTTTTTTCCAGATCATTAATTTTTAAACTGAACAGACATTTACGCATTATCCATGCTATGCCAGATAGATATATTCCAAGACTCTGGAAGCAAGAGCATGTAGGTATTGGAAGCCCAGCAAGGAAAACTAAGTTGCATGATAGATTCTATAAAAGAATAAAACCAGTTGCTAAGTGTGGTAGCTGCACATTGTATCACTGAATGCGTCTTTTGTCAACGAGCTTTAAATGCATATTATGTGGCCATCACTATGTTGTTTTATAGGTTTTCATATCTTATTCCTGAAAATTCAGCAGAGTAGTGCTATGTTTGCTGCTGTTTTTTTCCATGGTACACAAAGGAGAAATAAAGCACTGGAGCCCCCAGGACATTTTCAAGGCAGCATCTTAGGCTACAAAGGGTCTTTTGGCTGCTCTGTGAATTGAAGGATTATAAAAACAAACTCCCATATGATTATCTTAATTGTCTTTTTGAAAATGCCTGCAGGAGAGTCGCATCCTTTGGCATGAAGGCGCAGAGGACAACAAGAGAAGGTAATAAAAGCATCTCCTAGGAAAGGTAAGAGATGCAAAGCCAGAAAATTTAGAACTGAAGCCAGGCTCATGATGGAAACAGTAACATCTGCTCCTGCAATTTCAGTGAGAATTGGAAGGGAAATCTTTAAAGAGGAAAATGACTCAGCAAGTTCTCTTAGAGAAGTAAAATCTAGATGTTGATTCCATAATAAGGAGGCAAATGTGAAGTGCTTATAACAGATGAAGAGACTGACTCAAGTACAGTCCCATTAATAGAAAAGAGAACTCTCACCAAAGAGAGACACTGAATGGCATTGGAGTCCTCTCAGCTCCTTAGAAGGTTTATACAAACTTTTCTGGTGGCTGACCAATTGTCAGCAGGAGCACTGTCTCTAAGAGTGTCTATGTTCTTATTCATTGTATGAGTACTGAAGTTCTCTGGGTGCAGGAAAATTATTTCCTGAGAATAATCACACCTGGCAATGCACAGGGGTTACTCCTGGCTCTGCACTCAGGAATTACTCCTGTCGGTGCTCAGGGGACCATATGGGATGCTGGGAATCAAACCCGGGTTGGCTATGTGCAAGGCAAATGCCTTACCTGCTATTCTATTGTTCCAGCCCCATTAGAGATCTATTTTTAAGCCACCATCAGCGAGGCATTTTTTTTCCAACATCCAGTTTAAACACAATCTCCTGGGGCTGGAGTGATAGTACAGCGGGTAGGATGCTTGCCTTACAAGCAGCCAACCTAGGATTAATCCCCGGCACCCCATATAGACATGTGAGCACCACCAGGAATGATCACAGGCTGCAGAGTCAGGAGAATCCCAGAGCACTGTTGGGTGTGACCAAAAAAACTGTAGCACTGTAGCACTGTCGTCCCATTGTTCATCGATTTGCTTAAGCAGGCACCAGTAACGTCTCCATTGTGAGACTTTTTGTGACTGTTTTTGGCATATTGAATACACCATGGGTAGCTTGCCAGGCTCTCTATGCAGGCAGGATATTCTAGGTAGCTTGCTGGGCTCTTGGAGAGGGACAGAGGAATCAAACCCGGGTCGGCCGCACGCAAAGCTCCAGTCCAGTGACCACAAAACAAAAATAAAAAAAAAAACACATAAATTCTGCTTCCCTTAATCTTTACAAAATATATACCAAAAATGCAAACTGGGGTTTTAAAATGATACCCAAAGTGAGGGAACCACTTGAAACTGAGGAGAGTTTCTTATACACCTGCAGTGACAGGCATTCCTCCAATACTTTCCATAGCCTTCCTCCGTTTCCCCCATGCTTCTTTCACTGGTAGTTTTCTTCTTCCTAGTATCTTTTCCTTCAGGTAAAGTCACCCACAACATTACCTTTCAGTGCTCTAGAAAGGTTTGGTTCAGGATCTATTATGAACTTCTTTGAGTTACTGCATTGTTTAACCATCCACAGGAAATAAATGATGAATATGAATTTCCTCATACTAAAGAACATTCTACCGACATGTAAATTAAATCTGATGGATTGTCATATGAAAGGAGTTGCCCACAACCAGGAAAGGTGCTGATGTTCTATAAATGTGATGCCACGCAAGCTGACAAGTAGAATTAGGTGAGGGAAGGAGGTGGGACTGTCAAAACTCCTGCATGCGATTCAAAACTATATTCAATGGAGATTGTAAAATAAGAAGATGAATTCTTTCCATAGAGACTGTCGTACCCCAGGCACACTCAGCTTCCTGTCACCGGAACACCGGTTTGCTCTGTTTATAGGACAGAAATCACCTACTGTTATAAGGGAGTTCACCTCGCCTTTCTTGACATGATCAAGAAAGAATGAAATTTGAAATTGCCATTTTGCAAATAGAAGAGATGTTTGGAATAAAGGGGCTGTATGCTCAGTGCCTGTCATAAGCAATTCCCAACTACATTGTAAGTTTGATAACTGCATGGATTGGCGGTGGCATGTCCACCAGGGAGGGTGGCAGAGTCCCGAACTGACTTTTTGGCTGACCAACCATATGGGCGTCGCTGAGAGGAAAGAGCAGGTGGTCCCTCTGGAAGATGGCATCCGTGAGCTGGCCACCTGAACCCTGTGGGCAGTGGAATCTGAAGTCGTGCTGTCCCAGCAGATTTGTGGGCCATTCTGTTTGAAAGTGGCCTCTGATATTGGCAAGGGCAGCCCCAGGGTGGAGTCGAAGTGAGGAAAACCACTGCGAAGTCCATCTAAACAGATGATTTAGAATCAGCTGAGTGTTATGACTGCATTGTTTACATCAAGCACTGGGAGATCAGCAGGACATTTGGGGAGTTCTACTTTTCCACTTACTGAGCCTCAAACTCTTCATTCGCACACTGGGAGCGGAAACGCTAACCTACCTGTTGGTTGGGAATCAAGGAACAGAATGGTAATAGACAAATGCCATGAGGAAGGATGTGAACCCAATTTGACTGTGAGTTGAACCTGCTTATAATCCTCCAACTATATGCTCAGTGCTGGGAGGGATGGTGTGTCACCTGGACTCTTAGGAGGCGACTCTCAGGAACTGGAGGGAGGAAGGTATGTGCAGATGCAGGAAGCAGAAGCCAATAGCTGAGGCTAATGAATGCCCGTATGATTATATAACTATTTGGGCTATTTTCAGCCTGGAGCTTTTATAAACAAAACATCTATTAATATTCTTCTATATGTACTTTCGTGATCATAAGCACAGAGAATCAAGTTCTGAATCATAGTGTGTATATATATACATATATATACATATAGTATATGTGTGTGTGTAGAGAGAGAGAGATTTTACCCAAATGGTTTTATTAATTTTTATTTCCCACCATCAGAGTAAGAGATTTTCAGCTGCTGTATATCCTGGAGAATTGGTAACTCTAATCTTTCTATCTAATAATGATTATTATTTCAATAACTCCCAGCATGAGGATTAGATTGTTAGAGGATATCTTTACGAAGGAAGTGAAGTTCTCAATGAAAATTAGAATAAATGTACATGAAAACAATTGTCCCTGTTTCAGATCTTTAGCCTGAGTCTCCATAGCAGAATGCTTTCACTCTGCTGATTCTTTCCTCTAGGTTTGGGGCACATCTTTCATTTCCTAAGTCATTTTTGCCTACACCGCTCTTGATGTTTCATACTCTCTCTCTGCTCTGCTCCTGATGACATCTGCAAACAGGAAAGCCTGCCGCATGCTTCTGAGGAGAAAAGGTGAAGTTGGTTCTCTGGAACCCACATCTTGCTCTATCCCTGCATCCTGAACTTCTAGCTACCTTTTGCATAGGAGACATTTAGTAACTACTTGTTGTAACCACTAGCCTTTCTTTTTAATCTCAAGATTATTTTAACTTGCACTCACTCTTATTACGAGCATTACGTTTTCCTGGAAAATTGCTCAACACAGTTTGGACACTACCTGGAAAGCCTTAGTTAGTTCACTCCAGTGCTTTTAGTCTTACATGACTTGGTTGGAGTCAGTAGTATTGGAGCTTCTTGAAACATAGATCTGTTCATAAGAGTGCCCAGAAATAAGCTATGAACTATTTTTTTTAAGAAAGAGCCAGAATAGTAATAGAAGGAGAAGCATTTTGAAAATTATTTTGATGGCATTCTGAGTCAGAGCTTGAAAAGAACTTGGTGGGTCTCAGGGACAATATTATTAAAATCCTCATAAAAAGTACTTCTCTTACATTAGTCATTTGGGTGTTCAGACATATCGAATGCATCTGGCAAAATCTATCTGCTCTATCTCAACAGCTCTGTGAAGTCTTCACTTTTAAGACATAAAATTGTACTCTGGGTGTTAAAATCCAACTCCCTTAAACTTTGCATATCAAGAGGGATCGTCAGAAAGTATATTTGGTAGTAAATTCTTCAATAAATGAGAAACTTAATGAAGTTGACCACAATTGATGTGAGTTTAAAGAATTTATCCAGTGAAAAAAGAAGAGATAGTGCTGTGTCCTCTGGATTTGCCGGTACCCATCCTTCTACAGGGAGAGGGACACAAACGCTGTCGGATACAGGCTGTGTTGCCCGCACGGAAAGAGGCCAGGGAAGAGAAAGGAGGTCTCTTGCTCTTCATCTGTAGGTTGTTTCCCGAATCAGAAGACTTTGCATGAAATGCTTCTAAAGAGCATTCAAGCATTATAGTTTCACTTTATCTTGAAAAATATTTTCCCTTCTTATAGGCTACTTTATTTTTCATCCTGCAGAACATTCCACAGTGGCCTTTGTAAAGCTCCAAATGTACAGCAGATTTTCTTACATGGTTGCTTACTTGGATACAGGCATGAATGTTTCTACTGGTCTTCTCTTTAAGTATGTTACTGTCTCCTTTTCTTTTCCGTATTTGTTAAGGCAGTTTAGCTCCTTCATGGTCTTTGGAAGGGCTTTTGGAGGGCTCAGGAGACCATATGTAATGCCAGGGATTGGACCTGGATCAGTTATGTCAAGGCAAATGCTCTCCTCTTTGTACTATCTTTACAGCACACAGACGCTAATCTGATAGTTCACTGTCCAATTGTAAAGGGAGTTGAAAAATTCTGAAGTGTTAACTTCAGCAGAGAAAGTAGGAAAGCCAGGATTCTTGGTGCATTGCTAAAGATTTGTTTTTTTGATCTCATCAACTAGGCAGTGGGCCATAGCAAATGGAACTAGAAAGTTTCAGTGGAAGTTAATCTCAAATCTAGTCTCCATTTGCTACTTTAGAAATTTTAGAAACATAGAAAATTTGCATAACTGGCTGTAGGAAAATTACTGGAATTTTTTAAAGAGGCTAATTTGGTCATGTGACTAATACCTTAAAAAAGGGAATCAGAAAAGGTGAGAGAAGCATTAGCATGGTACCATTTTATTTTGCTAATTTTTGTATTGGTTTATCTATATGGGTGTCAGGTACATAGTATTATAAATCAACATGTATTTTTTAAAGAAGTTTTTCTTTCCCACATCTGTTTAAAGGATAGTGTGTTTCTTCCGAAAGACTGGATCCTATGCTTCACCGTAAAACTAACTCCTTTTTTCTGTTCAATGTTCCTATACTTCCAATTCTTGAGTTAAAATCCAATTCTGGTAAGACTCTGAATGTGAAGATGTTTTACCTGTTTAGTTCACATGAGCCTTCTGGGAGCTCAGAGTCCTTCTGTTCCCATTCCCATGACTACAATGGGACAGTCAATTATAAGATTATGTACATAAATGAGCAGATTCAATCCCCAGTGAACTCATGAGCAATTTTCCCAGTTCCCACCTTATTGTATAATACTAGCCAGTTATCACACGATAGTTATCAAATTCTCTAGCACTTGCCGGTTTCTCTAATTATTATGCTGCATTTGGCAAACACGTCATTTGCTACACTGAGGTGATGAATTGCTTAATCAGTGATGGAAACGACTGTGCATGGTCTGCTTCATTGTTTCACCAGATCCACAGTGGCTCTGTGTTGTGTGGTTCAGGCTGCCCTGGCACTTAGACACCACTCATTGGCTAACTGTCGCTACACACAGGTACCGAATAGCAACTAAACCTCCTTTGAGGCAGAATTACTACTCTATAGCCAGGGGGAAGGCCCTGCTTTGTGCCTCCAAAGTGCCTGAAAGAGGGTAAGAGTGATTGACTAGTGATCACAGCTATATATTAATCATTTAAGCTGCAGGGGTAGAAGCAGATGATTATCAGAAGTTCATTGCCTACATCCCACTGAGAACTTTGTTTATGACTCCCAGTCTTTTCTGCATTTTGCATCTTACTGAGATCTCCCACCTCCTCCCCTTTTTATCCATTTGATAAGCTTCTTTGCCTCTTGTCTCACAGATTATCAAAGCGTTTCCTAGTTTCTCTGCTGCATCATCATCATTATTCCAGATGCCCAGATGAGAATATTTCTTGTCTGGCTCAATTTTCAAAAAAGGCAGTCTTTGGATAGGAATTAGGAGGAAGAGAGCTTGCAGCTGAATTACTACCAAAGCCACTAACATCTATGGCTGAATGACATCTCCAATTTTCCCAGTAAAAAAACTATCTTTTCAAACATGCATTCTCTGGGTTATGTTGGCTAGCTTTGACTATATAAAAGCGTCTTTGGCTCTTATAATCAATGGTAATTTAAAATATAATATATATATGAGAAAAATCATGAATATACATATTCTTATATGCCTCCATTTTCTTTTCAGGATTGTAGATTAAATGAAAATAAATCTCACAAACGTTGCCTAAAACGTTGTCTAAAAGAATCCATTCTCCAATCACAGATTCGATCATTTTAAAGTTTCTAGCAATTACCCTTGACATTGCATATAACTGTATGTTCAGGGGAACTTTTTATTATCTCCTCTTGCATGAAGCTTCCCTCCTAATGTTGGAATAATAGCGTCATTCTTCCTAGCACTGAGACATGCTCCTTTGCTCAGACATGATCTGTCATCTGCAAGGATTGACAGAAGAAACATCAGAATCTCTAGAATATCTGGAGTGAAGATATACGAATAAACATCTACCATTCTAGTCACCTGCAACTTGAAGCTGAGGGTGTGAGTTTTGGTGATAGACGCTCCTGAAGAGGTTTAACTGGAAGGTTGTAAGCACAGGAGGGCCAGGAGATCCTCCACCACACTACCCCCAATAAAATCTCATGGGGAGTTCAGGGGCATTTTCCCCAGTTCCCACCTAATTGTATAACACTAGCCAATTATCATGAGAGAGTTATCAATTTCTCTAGCACTTGGCTATTTCTCTCATGATTGCGCTACATTGAGCAAAAACGTCACTTGTGACACTTGGATGATTCATTGCTTTATCAGAGATGTACCCAGGCTGCTTCACTGCTTCACCCTCGCCAGGTGTTGGTGCAGTTCCTGCTGAAGCTGGGAGGACCTAAGCCAAACCCTTGCAGGGTTGGCTCTGGTTTTCGCGATGCCATTCTTGCTGGTGAGAACCAGAAGTCAGAAGGAAGGTATAGAAAGACCCAGAGGTCTGATGAGACCAGAGTGGGTTTTTTTGGCTCCCTCTCCCTCTCTCTTTCTCTTTGGTGAAACACAGTAGTTTATATCGAGTGAAAATTGCTTAGAAAGATATGGGAGTGTACAAAGATGCAAATCAATAGTCAAGAGAGAACGCAGGCTTCTCCAGAGTGGAAATGAGCAAGCAATGAAATGGAGACGTTTAGTGGGACAATGTGTTCAAGGGAGAACCCAGGAGTGCAGAGAGAGGTGTGTTTTGGCTCTTAGAGAAACAGTGTAAACAAAACCACCTCCATGATACTTTTATATATTTAGGAACAATGCTGTATTTAAAATTTTTTTTGGGGGGGATCACACCTGGCGACGCACAGGGGTTACGCCTGGCTCTGCACTCAGGAATTACTCTTGGAGGTGCTCAGGGGGCGATATGGGATGCTGGGAATCGAACCCGGGTCCGCTGCCTGGGTCCACTGCATGCAAGGCAAACACTCTACCAGCTGTGCTATCGCTACAACCCTTAAAAATATTTTTAAAGACTAATTTGCCAGTGTTTGTCTTCATTTATTTTTATTTTTTAATGCATTACATGCTGACTTGGCTTTCTGTAACTTCTAGAATTTCTCTGGTTCTTGGTCTGTCAGATGCTGAAATTGTCATGTGTTGATAAATTTACCTCATCATAACTGCAGTTCTTTTTCTTTTTACTTAATGTTATTCTGTTTTAGGAAAGGGGTTGGGTTTATTGCCTTGGGAACAAAAGATGTTTGGCAAAAGTGAATCAATATTGTATGAGGAGTGAGAACGTCTCAGGCAGCTGTGGGCCTGGGGTTCTGTGGCTTTGTTGACTCTTCTGTTGAACTGGCTCCTTCTTGCTGTCCTCGCTAAACATTTTGGTCAGAACAGCCCTGCACATTAATGAAGACCACCTTGTGACTAAGGGGGGCAATGCGAACCAGGAAAAGGCAAGGTAATGAAATCTTCCTGGGTCATAGAACCAGAGTGCCTGAACAGACACCCAGATTCTGACTGTCACTTTGCAGTTTTTTTGGAAATGTTTTCAATGGCATGTATTTTCTTGTCCATATTCATTTCTGAAACTCAGAAAATAGAAAGAGGATTGTATCGACAGGCCAATTTTAGACCATCTTGTTATAAGACAGAACTCTGCCCTGAATAATAATGGTTGGATTATTATGCAAAGGAAGTGCAGAGTCATTGGTGCAGAAAATGAATCCTTTAAAAATTCAGAGTCAAAAAAGTCAGCCTGGGGACAAGTGGACAAGAAAGCCCTATGGGAACAGATGGAACTTGACCTTCACCTTGAACAATGAGTGAGTACTCTGATTAAGTGTAGAGGGGAAAATGGCAACAAGAAGCACCAACTGTATAACTGAGAGGTTGGAATTAAAACAATTTGTCCTCAGGGCGCAAGCTGCTCTCCATATGTGATAGAGGGTGTGGTCCAACTGGGAGACTCAACACCGAAGGAAGTCGACCTCTGCCATGGGAAGTGTGAAATGATTCAGGGAAAAGTCTGGAAAGGATTTATCATTCTGGCTCTTCTGGACATGGAGAGAGACTATGGTCATCTCTTGGGTCATAAGTTAATAATCAGAGGTATTTAAGACCTTGAAAGGCAATTTTGAAAGGGAGATTTTTGGTTAGGTTATTTTGCCTGAGAAGAGACACTTCGCAGCTAGAAGTCAGTTCATCAATAGCTCTGACACATCTGAGTAAGGTGGGAGGACCTGGAAATAATGTTTAGAGATGGAAAAAAAAAGGTCTTTTTTCTGGGAAAATGCTGTTTCAGATGTTTAACCTTGAGGTGTAAGTGGGATCCTCACAGTCAGTTTGTGATGTAGGTGATATTATGCTCGCTTCACAGTGAAGCATTTCTGTGTCACAGTGTTCTCCCATAGTCAGAGGGTGGCGGAGCTGGGTGTCACCTCCGGGATCCCTGGTCTTGCATTCGGGCTCTTTCTGCTCCGTGAGCCCTGCTGGGGCTGTTGGGGAAAGAAAGGAGAGACAGAGGGCAATTATCTAGAAACATGTGCATCTTTTCCTGCGAGCTTATTCTTGCACACATGAAACGGAAACGGGAAAAAACACAGGCATCCATCCTAAGTGCTCTCTGAGTACCTGTGGTGAGTGTTCACTCATGAGGGTCTGCACACTTCTCATTCGGCCCATCAATGAACTCAATACGAATCCCACCACTCACATTTGTATAACTTACAGGTCGTTTAAGAAGTCTTTTAAAAAAGCATTATAGCAGGATATGTATGCACTGTTTTTACTTTATTGAAAAGAAAACCAAAGTCTCAGGAGCTGCTAAATAGCAGAGCAGACAATTCTATCCAGTTCTGATTCTAAATCCAGGGGCATCTTTGGTTCCTCTAAATCAAGGACCTTCTAGTGTCCCAAAGGCCTGCCTCCTCTTAACCATCCTACAGATGGCTAAGAGCAGAACAAGTGGAATTGTTAGGCCAGTTCTCAGAGTTTGTTGCCTTTGGCATCTTATTTACTTTTTATGTTTCTTTATATCTCACATATGTGAAAAATCATTTTGCATTTGTCCCTATTTTTATGACTGACTTCATCAGCCTTATCCCTTTTTATTCCATCTACATAGTGACAAATTGCATGATTTCACCTTTTATTATAACAAAATAGTATTTTATTGTGTATCTGTACCAGAGTTTCATCACCTAGTCATTTGTTCTTGGACACTTGGGTTGTTGCTAGATCTTGTCTAATGTAAATAGTGTTTCAGTGAACATAGGAGAACAAATACCTTTGAAATAGTGTTTTGGGGTCCTTGGAGCAAATGGCAAGAAGTGAAATTATTGGGTTCATTTGCAGATTATTAGTTTTCTGGGAAGTGCTCGTATTGGTATCTAAAGAGATTGAAATAATTGACATAAAACTTTCTTTCCTTTTCTTTCTTTCACAATACTGTTCCATGCATTCATGCACACACCATTCCAACACCACATCCTCTTGCAGAGTGCCCCCCCAACTCAACTCCCTCCATTCTTACTTCATCTCCCACAATGATAATCTCAGTTTTGTAGACCAGTTCTCATGGTCTGCTGCCTTAGAGTAGCCTAAATTTGGAAACAATCTAAGTACTCAAGAATAGATGAGTAGATAAGGAAACAATTATATGGAACAATGGAATACTACTCAGTTATAAGAGAAGATGAAATCATGCAACCTTTTGCTATACGAAAGGAACTAGAAATATTATGCTGAGTGAAGTCAATCAGAAAAAGATGGACCAGTGAAGAATGATCTTTTTCAGATGTGGCACAAAAAGAGGCATACCAAAGGGGTTACTGTTGGACAATGTAACATACCTTGAGAGTTGACTTACAGAACTTTTTTCCCAGGGGCTGTGGTAGAGATGTGAGTGGGGACCTTGAGACATTAGTGGAGGGACAATGGCACTGTGAGGGTGGGCGTGGTTTTCAAATATTGTATGCTTCAAACTATTAACTACTGTAACTAAAAAATAATCTCCATAGAATGGTTTTATTTATCATTTTTTAAAATCTAGAGTAGCTCCCATTTCCTGTCAGAAATAATTCTCAGGTTAAGTTTTTCATTTAATTGGATTCTTTCAGTTACCTTTGTTAAGGTTTCTCTATAAATGTCAAACCACCACCCCTACTGTCAAATTGTAGAGGAGAATGCTAATTGTCCTCCTTATAAGATCTGAGGTCTAGGAACATGGTATTAGTGAAAATGTCTTTATATACTGTGCTGTTTAAGTCCAGTCAAGTTAATTTGTCATGGAGAAGTGCAATTTACTAAAGGGACAGGAAAAGCACAGATGTCACCCTGGTCTCTTAAATGGCACTGCTCCTTCCTGATGGGAGTGGTTTCCTTGGAGAGAGAAATGAGGTGACAAATTGGACTTGTAACCTGTCACAGTCTTGGCCTTGTTTTTAGCACTCAGGACCCTTGAAAGTCATTTGACGCCTCCCACTGTCCTTTCCTTTGCCTCTGCACACAGTGGGCCCAGATACACCAAGATGTGCCTGCGGAATCCTGAGAGAAAGTCAGGATCAAAACCATGGCACATTTCTCACACCAGAAATCAGAGCTGTTGCAGGAAACAGATGACAACTGCAAGAGGAGCGAGGGAAAGGGCATGAATTTCCTTCACACAGAGTGCAACACCAGCTCTGCATGCAGCCAAGCCTTCTGCTCCCCCCCCCCAACTCCTACAGACACACACACACACACACACACACACACACACACACACACAGAGCCCTCTTCGTTTTCCACTCTAAAGCTGCAGCCGGAAGGAAATCCCACTGTAACAGCCCCTGGTGTCTGCCCTCCCACCCTAAATGAAGAGATGTAAGGAATCCTGAGAGACGTTGCTGCTGGAGGGAAAGCAGAGGACGGCAGTGCTCATCCTCAGCATGGACTACATGTAAATGTATTTATCAGTCTGGAACAGCCTTTACGCACACTAGTCACAGAACAAGGAGAGATTTCTTTAATAAGAAAATAACATTCTGACTCCGAGATGAATTCAAAATAATGGAAAATGAGGCAGCACTGAAAAACTTCCTGTGGAACTGTGGGACCAGAGGGCCCCTTCAGCTGAAAAGGAAAGCCGAAAACACACAATAAGTATCTGAAGGAAACATGTGCAGAAGGAACACCCAGTAAATCAATAGGAAAAGTCACCTCCCCTGAGTATGTCAAGAAAGTGATATTGGAAAAAAAGTGTCTTCTTGGAGAATATGCTAAGCAAGTGTTTTAAGACTAGAGAACTCTACACAGGAATTTAAAAATAAAAATTAATAGTATAGCTTAGAAAGGGGCTGGAGCAATAGCACAGCAGGTAGGGTGTTTGCCTTGCACGCGACCAACCTGGGTTCAATTCCCAGCATTCTGAATGGTCCCCCAAGCACCACTGGAAGTAATTTCTGAGTGCATAATCCAGAAATAACCCTTGAGCATCGCCGGGTGTGACCCAAAAAGCCAATACAAACACACACACACACACAAAAGAGAAAGCCGTATGGAAGATGTTTATGTGTTCCATGGGGTAAGTAAAATCAAAGAGAGAGTGGACATATACTTACTCACAACTAATGTGTCATACTTATTCTGGTCCTAACATTTTACTTTTGATTTCGAAGGGTTAAGGATCGAGTGTAACCCCTTAAGTATTTCCTGGGGTGGTGATGGAGAATGACAGCTGAATAGTTTGTAGCTCTTAAAAAAACTTTGGGAGTTTTGGGAAACATACTTTACACTTTACGCTGCAATAAAAGAACAATGAGTTCTCCTTTTAGGTCTTAGCAATGTTCTCTTTCTTAAATTACTTTGAATCTATGTTTTCAAAAGGGCAGTCAGAGGGCCTGGGGATACAGATCATGTTGGACCATCTACCTTGCAGGCATGAGGCTGGGAATTAGATCTTCAGACTACATAAGGTGCACACTTTCCCTATACAATTAATTCCACTGCCAACTGTGGGACTTCCAGTGTACCTCAGTCAAATGTAACCCCCAACCCTGGTGAGCACCACAAATTAGTGTGTGCAAGTTCTGGACATTGAAAAATCATCAACAACAACATCAACCAAAAAGAGGCAAATGAAGGCGTTTTTGTAGGATGAGACTCATCTTGGTTGCAGAAGTCAGACTGGTACTCCTGAATGGGCTGTTGATTATCAAGATCCTTTTTCATTCCATGTCCAGACAGAATCACTTGTATCACTTGTCATTCCATTGATCTTCGATTTGCTTGAGCAGGCACCAGTAACGCCTTCATTCATCCCTGTCATGTGCTAGTGTAGCCCAATGGTAACTGCTTGCTCCAGGAACAGGAAGAGCTTCAACCATTCATTCCGGGTTTTGACGAAGAAGTCTGACCATCTAGTAGGTGGGCAGCCATGCAGTCTTTTGATGTCCCATGGAATCCAGTCAGTAATATCTCTAGTCCAGCGGTCATCTCTAAATCACATTAAGTGTCCAGCCCATCTGATTTTTGATGCCTTGGCAAATGAGACAGTGTCCCTGATTCTTGATCGTCGCTGGAGGTTGGAACTCTGGATTCCTTCTCTCACTTGAGTGAAACATGATACTCCAAGTATAGCTCTTTCCATTCCTCTTTGGGAATAGCATTTTCATCCTGAATAGCGTTCTCATCCTGTTTTTGTAGGGCCCAGGTCTCTGAGGCATATGTTAGTGCGGGAATAATGGTGGAGTTGAAAAGATGTGCCCAGAACCGGAGGTTCTTTGTCCTCTTAACCACCTCTTCATGCTTTTGAAGGCATTCCACGCTTCTCTCTTCCTCCTATGCAGTTCTGGCCCAAGTCGTTCCTCATGTTGAGTTCTCGACCCAGGTACACATAGCTGCTGCATTCGAAGATATTCCTTCCATTGAGAGCAAACGGAACGTCAGGAACTAGTTTGCTTTTCATGAACATTGTTTTAATGAGATTCAGCTGCAGTCTGACATTTCCACACTCACGGTCAAAGTTGGCCAGCATTTGTGCCGCTTGGTTAATGTTTGATGTTATTAGAATGATGTCATCAGCGAAGCAGAGGTGGTGTAGTTGCCGACTATCTATCTTCACTCCCATTCCTTCCCATTCTATCCAGACATAAACAGTTAAATATTTAGAATGTTGTCCTGCGGTTGGACAGTGAGTTATTTATGCCTTTTAATTTGATATAAAATATTTTTGTGACATTACATACCTTTGTATATGTGATATTATTGATATTACATATTATCACATATTTTGGTGACACACCAGAAGAGGACCACATTCTATTTTCACACAGTACTTTGTTTACCTACAATAAACAATGAACTATTCACTTAGAGACCAGCATCCTAATGGGAAAATGTGTATCTCAGAAGAGAGGTCAAGTCAACTACACTCCTAGGTACACAGAAGGCTCAACTAGCAACAGACAGCTCAGTAAACCCCCAATAACTTCAATAACACAACGATTGTGCGATGTAAAAATTCTCACAAACTTTCTTTCACTGAACTATTGTTTGATAGTTCCCTTTACCATTTTGTTATAGCAAGAATGTAAAATAAATTACTTTGTGCTTGCTAAGGGGGCAAGATTGGACAGTAGTTAGGAAACTGGGGATAATAGAAGATAGAAGGTCACACTGTGGTTGGAACGGAGCTAGAAGATTGAATGCCCCAAACCACTGCATTATGAACAACTTTGTAAACCATGGAACCATGGTGTTTAAATAAAATTAGAAAAAATACATACAAATATTGGAGTTTTAAAAAATAAAAATAATGAAACATTTTATGTCTATTGTTGAATGGAATCATGTAGAAGACTGTAATAATTCCATTGTTATGTATTTTAAATTACCTAGACAATAAGTATTTTGATTTAAATGCAATGTATACTTTGAAAACACATTTAAAAATAAGCATGATCTCAATTTTTAAAATTATAATTATGTAAATTATTTCTTTAAAAGGTGCCTAAAACAAAAGCATACTAAATTTGTATGATGAAAATGTACTCATGATTCTGCAGAAACTTAAAACAATGAAGTATAAATTTGTACCTTCCCACGTGCAATCAATGTGAGAAAGCTGCTAGATTCCATCCTTCATCACTAGTGGATGTGGCGTCACTAGATGTCAAGTGAGTATCTGATTCCAGAGGCAAACCTGTGTTGAACAGACACCAGCATCCTAAGCCAGCACCAAACCTGAGCTTAGAAAATGGCTGACCTAGATCGACTTTAGGGGGGAGAAACTCCAAATCAATAATAGTGAATTTTTTTGTTTAAATATTGAATGTAATCAAAGTAAAGTGAAAGTAAAGTGAAATTTACCAGTTACACATGCGGGGTGGGGGGCTGGGGAGGTGGGGGGAAAGGGGGAGGTATATCGTGATTCTTGGTGGTGGAATATGTGCACTGGTGAAGGGATGGGTGTTTGAGCATTGTATAACTGAGACTTAAACCTGAAAGCTTTGTAACTTTCCACATGGTGAATCAATAAAATAATTTAAAAAAAAAAGAAAAAAGAAAATGGCTGACCTTCACGGAAAGACCTAACTGAGGAAATCAACTGCTTACTGCCTGAGAGTCGAGTTGAAGATGACATTACAGAAAGCATGCTTTGAACCCCAAATCTGTTTTTCCCGAATGACATGACAGAAAGAACGGGTGACAAGAAGATATCGAGAACTGAGAGTGACATTGCACAAAGGGCAGATGACAGGAGAACAACAAACAAAATTTCTTCTAATTATTTGAGATAAACAGGGCTATTCATCATCTGAGAGCAGTATAAATGTGGGTCTCCCTTAGACCACTTCCCGAGGGTCAGTCCCCAGACAACAGGGCTATCTGATCGCCAGCACTTTCAAAAAGACCTGCTCCATCTTCTACTCTGCTGACCACTGATCACACACTAGTGTCCCAGAGGTGACTTGAGACCTTTGAGGAAGTTATTGATGAAAAATTTAGTTCTTCTAATTGATCGTTATGTTGCCTATGAATGTAAGGCTGGCTTTGTGTGTCCCCTTCATCAGCCTTTTATGAGAAACCACAATATACAGTCTTTGATTCTGTGTGAACCGCGTCACTCCTTTTCTGAAGAGCCCGTACCTGACCTTCGTATCTGTAACTTGTGCTCTGGTATCTGGGAAACACAGTTATAGATCCTGCCCTTCCTTTGCCAATTTTTCATTTGAAATGTTTCAGTAAAGCTGACCCTGTGGAGAGACATAGGTCTTGAGTGTTATGTCGAGTAACTACCTTGACAGCAATAGTATCACTCGAGACAGAACCCACAGGCTCTCATGATCTGTCACTCTTAGCCTACAATGTACCTTCATCTACCCAGCCATGCAAATTCTTCTTATGCATGTAGTTAGGCTTGTTCTTTCCTCCTGCTAACCAACCTGGCATTACTGAACTTCTTGACCAGCCCACCCAGAGAAGTGGTGAGGTATGATTTCAGGACAACCATAATTGAGTTCCTGGGATTCTGTATCACTTAGTTTGTTAACTCAGGTTCTCTCTGTCCTTCATAGTCTCCTACGACTTTGTTTTCTTTCATAGCAGTAGAATTCCTTTTCTTGTTCGATAAATGCAACTTATTCTCCTCATTCTTAGAGGTTACTAGTCTAACTTGCTTATTTTATCTGCCTCTGGCTGCCTTAGCTCCTTAGGTTCAAGTTGCTCATTGCGTTGGTTGGACTTGTTCTCACCTTGTTGTAAATGAAACTTTTGAAGTCCGCTGTCTGTGGCTGGTATCTGGGTGAGTCTTAATGGCCTTCTAAGATTTCAGAGTGTGTAGCATGACTACAGTTGGGTGTAGGATAACATAACCTCAGGTAGTTTAGGATTATTGGGTTACTCCCTTTACAGTGCTCCCATTCCTCTGTGTTTATTTGTAGCTTCTTTCTTAGTTTTCCGTTGACTTGTAAATGTTTTTCTCTTCTCCTTGAGTCCTTTGCATAGTTTATTCAGAACAATGTCCTTTTTTTTATGAACACAGGAAGATTTAGCAAATGCTATGCTTTTGTAACCTGGGAGTCATTTGACTCTACATGATATTTTCCTCCTGGGCATCTGTTCTCTCAACCTAAGCCTCAGCTGCCCTTACTTCTTAGCACCCCCAAAATCAGGGTCCCGACTAGGGACGAGACGGACCCAGGGCAAGTGGTGAGTTATGTGCTGCCCTGGCATCGAGATGGGCCTGGCCAAAGTGCCTAATGCTTAACTATAAGTTAAGAGCTTGATCATGGACAAATGTTGTCATGATCCAAACAGTGATAATTAGATTTGGACCCTGCTAGGGTGAGGAATGATTAATCTGGCCTGAGTGCTGTAGTCTGAGCCTGTGGCAAGATGTTGCCAGGAGAGCTGCCTTGCAAGCCTCAATGTATCTCTTGCTATGTCCATACAAAAATAACTAATATTAAGATGTTAATGAGTGTTTGGACTAAGGAAAGGAAAAAAAATCACCTTAAGAGTCAGGAAGGGCTTTGGAATGTCCTGCCCTCAGGAAGGGCTTTCTTATGTTGATTTTGCTACCTGGCAGTGTGTAACCTAGGGGCAAGGGCAAGAGAGGAAAAGGGGAGGAGAGAGATGGGAGAGAGGAGGCAGTAGATCCAGAGAGAGGCTGGAGCTGGGGGTGCGGGAGAGGAGAAAGATGGAAGATTGAATAAAAGGTAACTAATCAGCAAGCAGCTTGGTCCTCATTCTTCCTTCGCCTGTCCTTGGCCAACAGCTGTCCCGATCCAGCCCATACACAGCGGTTCCAGAGCACCAAACTTGGGCGGTGAGACAGAGCCGCCAGGAGAGCCCGGAGTGCACACGCCCCTCGGCATGCCTTAGTTTTTTACAGTTGGGATCTTTTTGTTTGTGAGTTCATATACTCAGAGCTTTGCTGAATTGATCCGTTCTGAGTAGGCTGTTTGTTTAGGAGCTATTGATGATAACTTTAGGTCATACATACTGTCCCTATCACTGTCCACATTTCCTGGGGAGGGACCTTCTAATCTTTCCAGCGCTTACCTAGAGGAGATAGAATTCACTACCTTCTCTGAAGTTTAAATGAAGAAAACTTCATTTGGGGTTATATTAGTGTCCCTGCATTCGGTCTATATATGTTCTTGTATTATTCTGTTGTTTGTGTGATATCCCTACCTTCAATATACGTGTACCCTTAAGCCTCTATTAACCTCACTAAGAATAAATGTTTGGTCTTATAACAACGTGTGGGGGGAGAGGGTATTATATAGAAGAGACCTAAGTGTATGCACAGAGGTTACTCCTGGCTTTGCACTCAGGAACTACTCCTGGCAGTGTTCAGGGTACCGAATGGGATGCTATGAATCGAACCTGAGTCAGCCACGTGCAAGGCAAACGCCCTACCCGCTGTCCTATCGCTCCAGCCTCTCCAATTACCTTTTAATTTCTAGTTATGTTGGCTTCTCCCAGCTAGCAATATACTTAGGTTTCCTACATTTTGGGTTAACAGTCTCTCTGTTTTAATTTTCATCTTAACTATTACAAATGTACCTGGTGTCCCCAGTTCTAATATGGGGGGTGGGGATTAAGCAATGTAGATAAAAGTGTATTTCTGCTTTCCAGATTGCTAAGTCAGTTTTATTTTTTAGGTTCCAAAATTTTATTGCTCTTGTCCTCTTGCCGATTTCATTGCCTTTTGCCGTGGGTTTATGATGTTTGAAAAGCCTAGCTCTGTAATTTCCGTGGAATTGTTGCAGAAGTAAATTCATACACTCAGTGCACTGCCATTAACCAAAATGAGCTTAAGATTGGTACTTAGATAAATACCCAAGAATATGAAAATCTGTCCATTTCTGGTCTTACACATTTTCACTTCTCTGAGGAGCAGAGCCTATAGCTTTGAAACATTTATTATTCTCATTTTAGTATCATAATTGCCAGAAAACTGGGATTTTGCCCATGTTCCAAGTCCTTTGCAAACGGATCATTTTTTTTTTCCTATAGGAGAACTACTACAGTACTTATTTAACATAGAAATCTACCCACTATCAGCCCCTTAATCTCATGAAAAATTACTACCTTACATCAGAAGTATAAAAGAAATCTCTTACCACCCCCCTTTCCCAAGCCCTTACATTTTAAGCCATTAATCTTAGGAATTAATCACAAATGCCTAAGATTAAATTTTAACTCTAACAAATGAGTGTTTCTACTTTGAAAAAACTTTCTCATTCCCTTCCTTTCCACCAGAACTTCAAGTATCAGCTTTCATTTGCTAATTACTACAGGAAGGCTAGCATTTTAAAAGTAATCTGACTCTTTTATTAGTTCCAGTACTTTTTTCACTGTTAGTTATCAATTTTTGCGGAGCAAAGCACCCATCAGCCTAGTGACTGAAAACAGTCAGTTCCTATAACTCACGTTAGGGAGTCATGGAATTCCGAAAGAGCTTGGTTAAGTGGTTCATTTCTAATTTGCACGGAACCATCAGGGTGTACTGGACGTTGGATCTCAGCTCCAAAGTGACATCTTAACTCACATGTTGATCTCCAAAGTGACATCTTAACTCACATGTTGGGTATAGTTCTGGTTGGCCTCTGTTTGCTCTCTGACATTTCTTCTGTGTTCCTTTTGTGTACTGTGGGTTTTCATGGGAGGTAATGTGGGGGAGTGAGATTTCTTACAAAAACATTGGCTTCTCTCAGAGCAAGTACTCCGGAAGCACAGACTATAGACCACAGAACGAAGGTGCTGACCTCACTCAGGTTATAAGATAGCTTCACTTGTGTTATATTTTATTACTCAGAACAGTGACGGAAATGACCCATATCACCTGTGGTGATGGAAGTCATCTCTCAACAGAAGGGGTGACAGGATTTCATAGCCATCTGTTCATCTCGGTCTCTTATACAGGACATACAGACATTTGGAAGGATTGAACTATCTCCGAACTAACTCTGAGGATCTTTGTTAGATGAACAATATCATATAAAGCACAGATATACCCACTTAACTGGAGGGACATCAGATACCCCTATTTCCTCTCTGTTATCTATTGAGATTTTGGGGGGCCAGAAGTTCTCCCCATAGGCCTGACATACCACTTATCCCAAAGCATAAATTGACTGAGCATCTTTTCTTCAGAGTCAGCCATCTACTTACAGGATGCTACCAGGATGGTCCTCCTCTTACCCCAAGGCATGACTGAATTTAGACAATTCCCCCATAGAGCTACAAGAGCAAAAATTTAAGGGGAAGCAGCCAAGGGAATGCAAACTTTCAAAGCAGTAGACCAAGTTATAGTGGCCACAATTCTTTAGTACCAGAAAAAAATAGCTTTACAGAAAAAGACATAATTTAAGGTGATATAGCTATTTGACCTTATGCAAATAATTACATTTTCAATGCATTTTCTTCATTTTTAAGATTTATCCTGTTATTTTTAAAGGATTGTGGTAAGGCTACAATAAAGAACACTCATTGAGTTGGGAAAATAATTGGATATAGATTTCTGTCTGTTGTTAAATTTAAGAAACGATTTAAGAATGGAGTGGTGTGACCAGCTACAAAGTTGATATACTGAGGCATTAGTTATATCTAGCACTATTGATTTTGAATGTCAAAATATTTGGGGTTCTTCAGAATTCCTGAACCAGTGCCAAGTTACATGTATGTTCAAATGATAATTTCCATAATTTCCATAAGCACTTTAAGGACTTTTAGAGGTTTCCCATTAGATACCAACTTTCTTTCTATCTAAATTGCTAGCTCATAAAGTCAAGCTCCCATCAGTATAGAGCTGCCATTATCAGTATTCGTATATATATATATATATATGTATATATACATATATACATTTTTATGTAAGGCATGTCTTCCAATCCCAGTACATGTGCTACCCACCCCAATTTTTATCCAAAACTAGTAGTTAATACATGGTGGCAATGAAGCTTAAATGGTCATAAACATGAATTTGCAACTCCATTTAGCATACACATAAGAGCAGGTCCTTTAAAAACAGATATGGTGTAATGAATTCATTTTCTGAAGCGATAGCACAGTGGGCGATTGCCTTGCATGTGGCCGACCAGGGTTTGATTCTCGGTCCATCTCGGAGAGCCCGGCAAGCTTCCGAGAGTATTCTGCCCGCATGGAAGCGCCTGGGAAGCTACCCGTGGCATATTCGATATGCCCAAAACAGTAACAACAAGTTTCACAATGGAGACGTTACTGGTACCCCCTCTAGCAAATTGATGAGCAATGGGATGACAGTGATATAGTGATATATTTGTGTTGTTGTTTTTGTCGTTGTGCCATGCCAAATGGTACTGAGGGCTTTCCTGTCTCAGTGCTCAATCATCTTCTACCTGTTGATCTAAAGAAGCCTGGGATAACAAGAGGGTGGGGATAATGCAAGTCCTCATACCTGCTGAAAGAAGCAGATACACCAGCCTGGCTAGTCACTTAGTGGCTCCTGCCATGTCCTCGACTTCACAGGAGTCCTCAGCCTCCAGTAATTTAAGACTGTTAAAGTACCTGGTAATCTAAAATACTGAGCTGAATCCTCTAGTTGACAAAAGGCAATTCCTACACTCTTTATTCAATGCAAAAGTGGGGGAGCTTGGTTTGGGGAGCATTTCTTGGGAGGAAATTCAGCAAAATTTTGTTGCTCAAATCTTAAAATTAGATAATAGCATGATATGTCTCTTTAGTCACTGTTTGTAACATGTATTTTCTATTTTCTGGCACCAGATCCCAAGAGCATCCATGTTATAATTGTGTAACTTGCTTTATTTTCATAATGCTCACCCCACTTACATACCCTACATACCCTAAGACAGTCCACATAACCACTAAATTCAGCCTTCTACTAAATTGTCCACGACTCACTCAGCTTGGACTGCACCTTCTCTTTTATTTCATAACACCATCCCTAAGGCTGCCTGTGTCCTTAACTAGGGCATAGTTTTTTTTCTGTGTCTTTTCTTTTCTCTTTTCCTCTCTGAAGAATTCCACTCCCCCACCTCACCTCTTAGAATTAGTACCCTCCTTCAGTAAAATCATTTAGCTTCCACAATTTTTATGGCAAGAATCAAAAGTTAGGAAGATGTAAGGCAATGAGGCCATGCAGAAAGGAAAGAAAATATTAATAAACTATGTAAGAGAAAACCACATGCATTACACCATCATAAATATGCTTGAGGCAAGTGACTCCTGCAGTCTTTGATGGAAACATCAGACTCTACCTAGAGCACCTTGTCAGAAACTTACTATGTGTAAGGCAGTGTTAGGTTAAGACAAACCAGAAGGTACATTTCAGTCACTTCTGTTAAAGCTAGTCTGATAAAATTGATTCTGACCATAATGCACTTGGTGTTGTGAAACCTGTGATGAGGAATCTGGCCAAGGCATGTAGAGAGAACATATAAAACTAGCTGACGGGCTAGGATCGATAGGAACTGAACCAATGGCAGAAACTACCCCTCCCTCCCTCCTGCAAACATGTGCTGTGCCAACGGTTCATCATGAACATGAATGGAATATGCTCTGTGCACCCCGTGACAGATTTTCAAAATATCTTATTTTTGCAAGATTAGTCCCTAGAACTAAGAATAGCTGCATTGTGTATTTGCGTCTCACTCTTTCAGAGTCAGTCTCCCTTCAGGAATTCAGGTTTACTTTGAACCTTTTGTGGGGCTGCAAAGTTCAAACAACCCCCTGTAGAAATTTATTCCAGATTAAAATCAATATGCAAATTATTCCCCATGCAGCATCAAAAGGTGCATGCCAGGAGAAATATTAGTTGCTGCAATAGGAAAAGACATGTTTATGCCAGTCAAGGAGGTTATATGGCAGTTAAAACACTTGTCTGAAGACATGTTCCTTTGTTTAAGGTCACTTATTAGCAAGGAGTGGGTCTTAGAAAATAATCGGTTAGCAGAGTCTTAATTTTTTTTCTTTCTTTCATTGAACTACCTAATGGGCTTTTTCAATGCAGGGAATGATAATTAGTGGGTGTTCTATTCTCTGGTATGAATAAAATAATACTGAATACTTTCTTTTAAAGGTAACAGAGATGATGACAATAGCCTCACTCTGCTCAATAACTCCACCATAAATAAGAAGACAGAGGAAGTGGTAGTGTTAGCAGATCATTTAGAATTAAATCTGATACCAATTACTCTGTCAAAAAAAATGAGTATAATTGAATTCAAGTCAGCAAGCTCTGACTATTATTTTTGTAAAGATACTTAAAACTCAATTTGATCAATCTTGCAAAGCTTGGATGTAAATATAGTGTTAGAATTGGCTGAAGCATTGCAAGTGGCATGAAATAACATCTTCCATTGAGGCCCCATACAATCGGGGCACACTGGGCACGATGGCCTTTGTATTTTCCTCTAAAAGTTAAAGTATTTGTGGTAAAAGAGCTAATTGACATGTTTCCAATCATTGCTTACTTTTATGCTAACTGTGTCACTGGCATTCAAGGAAGATCCCAATTAGGAAGTTAAAGGCTTGTCCTGCTTCTAGTGGCAGGGGGCTCTGGAGATTTGAGAAGTGGACCCTTGGTGCGCCTCATAGTGCCCGCCGACACAAGAGTAGCCACATCCCCCAAGAAGCTGACCCAGCTACTCCCTGTTGTGGGCAATCTGTGTAAAATTAGACAATCATCTGTAGATCATTTGCAAAAGATCACTTTCCCAAAGCAACTGAAAATGATTTTTATTGTCCCTTTGAGCTGAATGTGAACTGGAAACAAATCATCCTATTCTGCCTTTAAACAGATGCTATTTCTAGAGTCACATGGTTACATCTGGCTGGTTTTAAACTGCCTGGGCATGTGATTCTGACAGTGCTAGTCCAGCTTTCTGCTACATGGTTGGTGCTTCTTAACTTTTTAAAGCAGATAAAGGAAACAATTTTTGATGATTATATTTGTAGGGCATTGATATAGTACATAACCTTAGCCTTCATGAACAAACTGGCACTATTAAAATATAAAAAATTGAACAGAACTGACTTAAAATACATTTTTGTGGCTCATCTAATTAAATAAGCAAATAAATGACATTGGTACCTACACAGTTTATTATACAATTATTATAACAGCAGTTTCCTTTTTCTCCCCATTTATATCCAACTGTTATTTTTTCCTGGGAAGATGGGAAACCCAAACTGTAGTTTACTACTAACCATGAAGGAGTGACTGAATGAGTTATGCTCTGGTTAAGTGGTAGAAAGACCTGTTTCCGGGACCCAGCTAGAAAATAGGCCCTTGCCTAAATCTTAAACCAAGATGCTGGGACTCTTCAGAGAAGCATCATTTGTTTACTTTCACATCGCCCAAGACCTGCCTTCATAGTCAAGGAAGGATCAAAGAACAAATACACATTTAAGATGGGAAAAGAGATTTCACTTTCAAGTGAATGTTTCTGGAGGAGGTGATTCTAAGCAGAAGTATCCCAAGTTGGATCCTTTTGTACTTGGCATTAAAAGCATCATCGTACATGGTGAGAACACACAAGGACATCAAATGAATCAGGCCACACTAGGGATTTGTGGGGGGTATCACAGGGATTTTGAAGAAACATCATGAATAGCTGGTGAGAGACTATTTGAAGACACATTATATTTCTAAAAGGAAGGTCACAAAGGGATAACTGTCGGGGAAGGTCAAAAATGAGGACATTTGGACTAAGAAAGAGTGGAGGATGGTGCTGTCTTAGACTCTTTGCCTTTCCTGGCATAAGAGTATTCCCCATGAAAAGGAGACATGTTTAATGCAAATGCCAAGGTTTCTATCAGTGAGCTCCTGAACTTCAGAGCAGGAACAGTAGTAAAATATAGGAACAAAGATAAGTATAACATTAAAACAACAAAGGAGAAGGGTTAGGAAATGCACTTAGAATGAAAATTCATTATGGTAACACAAAATGAAAAACTCATTTTGCATTTTGTATGTCAGGGTTGACTTCAGCAGGTCCTATGCCTTTATTCACGGGTATAATGAGAGGTGGTCTTAAACACCGGCAAGTGGGGTTCCAAACAATCACTGTTTTAGAGATATCCATCTCTATTCCTAGCTACATCCATTTCTCCAATCTATAAACACTGCAAAGTGGCTATTTTCTAAAGTGGCTATTTTCTTAGAACAAACCAATGCCCAGTAGTAAGTTGATTTAGCTTACCCATTCCACACAGCCATTCACACCGAGACTCTGGCATGCGCAGCCATCAGAGATGCAAAGGGGATTCATGCCAGAGAAGTGACACTCACATATATTAATTATAATTGTGTCAAATGCTAGCAAGACAAGACACATGCACAGTTCTTACAGAGCTTAAGAGAATTAAATGAGTTGCTCTTTTATACGTTTTCTTCTTCCTACACAATGAAATGAAGTTTGGGGGCTAGAGAGATAGGACAAAAGATTAAGTCACTTGCCTTGTTCACAGCTCACCCAGGTTTGTTCCTGGCAACTGCACACAGTCCAGCTAAGCACTGCGAGTTGGACCTTCCTGAGCACAGAACAATGAACCCTGAGCACTGACAGATATGTATCCCCTCCTCCCAAAAGGACCAAAACAAAGAATCCACACAGATAAAAAGAAGAGAAACTAACTTTGGGGATGAGAGCAAAAACATGAGAACAATTTCTTGCTAGACTGAACTTCTCACTCCGTTCAACTTTTCTTTGTGTCCAGACTCGCTCCATTCTTCAGCTAATGCATTGCTCTTTCTTCACTCATTAAATTCTCATCGCCTTCAAGATGTCTTCCAACACCGTTTCCTTCTTGCTGCTTTCTGCCGTTGGTAGTCAGAATTAATAGGTCTGTTTCCTTTGCTTCCTTTGTACTATAATGCGTCTCTTCTGTAGTTCTAGCCACATTAACCTTATGACCTTATTTATCAACTACAAGTTGAAAATAACGGAATGCAAGTCTATTTAATCCATCTGATATGATCTATCAAATAATGACACTTATCTTTTTTCAGCTCAGTTGTGGAAGAAATTATGCTATTTGTCTTATTGATAAGATAGAAAAGCATAGTGAAATTAGGTTTTGTCCACAGAGAGGCCTTTTAAACTCTGTCATGAGACAGTGGTCTCAGAGACTAGTAACGTGATAATATTTATGTAACTGTCATAACATTTTAAGCATGAAAATTATCAATCTGATTAAAGGGAACTTAATGGAAACATCTAGGAAGCTAGAGTTTCTCAATCACATTTCATGCAAAATTATTTTTTCCCCAAAGCTATGCATAAGCTGGTAATAAACCAAACGTGATCAATTATTAATTTCATTTTACATTTTCCTAATTTTAGAATCAAGCCCATCTACAACCATACAGTTTTCTTTTTTGCATTAGCATGATTCTACTGTCTCTTTTTCAGGAAGAGAAATTCTGAAGATAACTACAAATAACGTTCAGGAACCCCCCAAGGACATTTAAATAAATGTTCAAATTTTTTACTTTTTCCTTAGACACTACAGAAAACTGCTTTCAGAGACACTGTTTGAAATTCTTTTTACCATCGTAGCTTGCTATGTCCATCGGTCTAACAACCATTCTATCATGAACATTAACAAATCCTAATCAAATACAAAAACCATGATGTTGTGAAGTGTCACAAACACCGCAGTATGACTGCCTCATGCAGTAAACTGCTGCAAATGTTGTCAAGAGTCATCCCCCTTTTCTTACTGTAGCATTGTAGCACTGTCGTCCTGTTGTTCATTGATTTACTCGAGCGGGCACCAGTAATGTCTCCTTTGTGAGACTTGTTACTGTTTTTGGCATATCGAGTACGTCAAGGGTAGCTTGCTAGATTCTGCTGTGTGGGCGGGATACTCTTAGTAGCTGACCAGGGCAAGAGGAATCGGACCTGGGTTGGCCGTGTGCAAGGCAAAAGCCCTACCCACTGTGCTATTGCTCCAGTCCTCTCCCCTTACTAAGGTGAATAATAAACTCAGATATTACTGGGCAATGTATTATGGGTAGTATATTTTTAACCAGTTTCCATTAAATGACTTAAGTACCCTTTTTTTATGAACAAGTTTGAGTCTGTACACGCCGAATGGATTTCCTTATCTTCAGGTTATTTATGAGCTCACTGTATATTCAAATTTTAAAAAGAGAAATAGAAGTCTCTAAAATAATGTTTAGTCCTTTGCTGGAATATACAAACCTGTATGTGTATGGTGTTTAAAATTCAAGTTTATCCAGATCAAATATATCTAAACTATCAAATATATCTAAGCATATCATTGCTCCAAATCAAATATATCCAAGCATGTATTAAAATGTATGTATTCTGCATGCTCTGGCCGAGCCTCATGCATGAATGAAGTCCCACGGAACCCAGATAATGCGGAACTTTGTGACCTTGGATTCTGGACTCAAGGGACCTGGAAGTAGAGATCCTCTGCCTGATATCTCCTAATCTCCAGTGACCCAGGGATCACACCCACAAGCCACACCCTGCCACACTCTGCCGGCACCAAATAATCTCCTCATTGCCACCCTCCAGGTCTCAAGGCTGCTCCTCCCAGATGGGATTATGAAATGAGGCCCCATAGCCATGCCACCAGACTCTGTGCCAGGCTGTTTTCACTCAGGGTGCCCCAGAGGAGGGGGGTGAGAACCCTCCCCACCCCAAAAGACCCAGCCCTGGCAGCTGACCTCCACTACCCAACCACCACCATGCTCCAGGCCACTTTTGGGACATTTTTCATAATTACCACACCATTTTTGATGGAGTTCAGACAGCAGGCAACAAAGAGAGTAATATATATGTATATATATATACACACACATACATATATATATATATATATATATATATATATATCAGAGAGCCTGGCAAGCTACTGAGAGTATCCGCCCACACAGGCAGAGCCTGGAAAGCTACCTGTTGCGTATTCAATATGCCAAAGACAGTAATGATAGGTCTCATTCCCCCGACCCTGAAAGAGCCCCCAATCTTTCTCCAATTGGGAAAGATGAATAAGGAGAGGCTACTAAAATCTCAGGGCTGGGAGGAATAGAGATGTTACTGGTGCCTGCTCGAGTAAATTGATGAACGGGATGACAGTGATACAGTAATACAGTGGTGTATTTAAATGTCCCAAGCCATTTTGTTTAATTACTTGGTAATTTGCTGTTTATATATGAATATTTTCCTTTTTTTTTAGGTAAAAGCTGAAATACAGTCCTTCAGTATCACAGGAGAATAATATCCAATTTTGAGTCTTCCTAATTCATTTCTGCTCCAAGTTTTCCATCATGACTACTTGTGATTTGTGACATGTCTGTACTTCATTCGATTCTCCAACTTACACAACTTCTCAGAATAATGATGTTAAATCTAAAGTCATTGAACCAGAATTTCTTTTGGATTTGGGTGAAAATTTTAATTTTTGTTCCACTTCTGAGCAGACTTGTCATACTGAGCATATTTGTCATATCTGTCATACTTCTAAGCATTGGTTTGCTCACCTGAAAAATGGGGGTAAAATTTTCTAATGCTGCTGTGCAGATGAAATGAATGAGATTAGATGGGGCCTGGAATGTAGGAGACACTAAATCCATGGGAACACGTAATTTTTACTACTGACCATACTTCCCAAGGTCTTCACTCTGATGAGGGTAACCTCATTGAGAAAACCTATATTTCTGACTTGGCATGTTGCACTGTTTTGGGTTTGTTTGTTTGCTTTTATTTTTTTAGCTGGGATCGTCCAAAGTGCTGCATGAAAATTGGCTCTCCTAGAGTCTACCATTCAATTTTTAGGGAGCTCCACTTTCCTATTGGGGTTCAACCCTAAATTATGGATGGAAGGTAATTTTCCAGTTTGTTATTTGTTTTTATTCTGAGTATAGTGAATCTTCAGAATTTGTAAAACCCTAATTATAAGTGGTATTAAAGGAAAACCATCATATACCCTCATATGCTTTTAAAATATTTAATATTTATTTGGATGTGCACTTTAATGATAGAACTCAAAACTTTATATTCTGGGATTTCATATATAGCATACATCAAAGACATTTTATTTTGCTTAGTTTTTATTTTGTTTTTGGTCCACACACAGCTCCGCTTTGGGGTTATTCCTGGATCTGCACCTAGGTATCCCTCCCGGTAGAGCTCAGGGTAACCTATGGGATACTGGGAATTGAACCCAGGTCGACCTTGTGCAAGCTAAGCATCCTGCCCATTGCTGTGTTACTACTGTTGCCCTGTCTCACATACTTGCGATATTTTGTAACTCATAATAATTTTTCCAACATTTTTTTTAAATTTTCAGATTGCTTCACAACAAAGTATTGATCTGTCTTTGTCCCTAGGCAAGGACTCGTGGTGATTTTTCCAAAGCATGTGTTCATGGGAACTCTAATCAATAACGATTCAAAGTTCCATGTGCGGGGACACTGCCATTGTATCCCACTGTGCATTCTTTCTGTGTTGAAGGTAATACTGTGAAACTACCACAATCAATCCAGAATCAGTTGGCTTTTCAGCAGTGAGATCATAAGCGAAAATTCTAGAAATATAGACTTGGAGGAGCTTGGAGGTGATCTGGTCTAGTCCAGTCAGCTAGAAGAAGTCAGAAGCTCGAAGACTTGCTGAAGGCCATGTTGCCCGTTTGGAAGGGGATTCGTCTAACCCTCAGACTTTGTTACTCCAGCCCAACACAGCTTCTTCTTTACCTCAGTCTGGTTTTGATCCATGTTCTTTTCTTACTGTCTCCACTGGATTAATGACACACATTTGGGAGATGGATAACCAGGCTGTTGTCATTTTTCTAAAGAGATGTCCATCTGCCCTCTTTAGCTTCCCAGAATACCCGAAAACTTTTCTTTCTGTGTCTACTTCATTTATGTCAACTCTGGAGAAATGAGAAAAATGCTAGTACGAGGCATTGCATTGATCCTATTGAAAAGCCTTTTCATCATAAAAAACAACAAATAGTTGCTGGACCTTCAGTGTGCTTATAGCATCTTTTATCATTTTCTCTTTTTTCTCATTCTGCTCTGCATCTCCTTTCAATCCCTTTACCTCTCCTAGAGAATTCCTCATTTTTGAAATTTAGTATCAGTTCTCTTGCATCCAAAGGACCAAAAGTCATGCTTGACTTTACACAGGGTATTTTATGTGGTGAAATAAACATTGCATATTCTTTAAACATTGTTTGCTTTCTCCTTGTTAGACCCTGTCTGTGTAATAAAACAATCAAACTGACTTCTATCTCAAACATTTTACCCAGTCAACACCAAGTGTTTTATCACTTTTTTATAATTTAGTAAAGAAAATGCCATACATTGTCACACACAAGCAAAAGTATGAACGTACATGCAATCCTTTACTTCCATTCATGTTACTGAAAACTGCACAATTTTGTTCTGTCTTAGAGCTTCATAGTAATCCTGGTGTGTGTGTGTGTGTGTATGTGTGTGTGTGTGTGTGTGTGTATTCCAAAACCTCTTATTCTGTTCATCTCTAATTATGTGCTTGAGCTGTTTCCATACCGTACTATTATACTAAGTGTGATGATGAATATAGGTGTGCATATATCTTCTTGAATTAAAATTTTTGTGTTTTGGAATATATGCCAAGAAGTGGTATGGCTAGGTCTTATGGTAGTCTTACTCTTATTTTTTGATGGATCTCTATATTTTTTCGATAAAGACTGAATCAGTCAGAAGCAAGGGGATGGAAACAGAATGATCTTTCTTGAATGGGAGCTTAAACGTACTCAGCAAGGTAGCAACAAAGGTCCAAAGGCAAAATAATGGAAAAACTGATTCACACAATTTCACTGGGGCAGGGGGGTCTTGGAAGAGAGGCTCTTGAAGTCTTTGGGAGAAGAAGGATATGGTGCTAGAATTGAATACCAATTTTTTAAAAGTTAAAAAACAGAAAACTACTCAAGCATAATATCTGTTCAAGGATTTTAAGCTGATTGTTTAAATGTAATGCTGTTCCTATGATGATAAATGGGATAGATATCAGGAAGGGCGAGGGTCAAATGCTGGACAAATATTCAGGTGAGACTGTCAGGTCAAGTGTTAGGTATGGGGTGATAGAAATTCTGAGATGAGATTGGGGATCTCACTGTATTGGTTGGGTGTGACAAATTCTGTGGGTTTGGAGGTCACTCAGAAAGACACATGGAATAGATGTCTGAGCAAATAAGCAAAAAGAATTAAAAATTGGAAACCAACAAGGGAAAAGACACAACAATTACTGAAAGAATGAGTTATGTTTTAGTGGGAAGGAATAATTGACTTTGCCCAAAGGTGCTGGGGTATAAGGAGAGGTCAGATAAAGGCGCATTCACTGTGGAAGCCTGCAGTTCTTTTGTGACCATGACAAAAGGAATTTTTATTTTTGGTGGGGTTCAGGGAGTTGATGGTGGGGGAGATGAGATAAAAGAAGAATTTTTTTGAGGGAGGAGAGAGGGGCTGGATAGTCAGAGTGTTGTTGAAGAGCAAGAGGAAGCTGAAGAAAACTGTTAGCAGGAAAAAATATGAATGGCACAAGTTTGTAGAGGGAAGAAATGGCAGGTGGTGGGGCACGGGGGTGGAGGGTACACATGATGGATAATGTCACTGGAACTAAGGGAGTTCACTTTTAATTTAAAAGATAAAAGACCTGAAGATCCAGGGCTGGAGTGATAGCACAGCGGGTAGGGCGTTTGCCTTGCACTCGGCTGACCCGGGTTCAAATCCCAGCATCCCAAAGCACCGCCAAGGGTAATTCCTGAGTGCATGAGCCAGGAATGAACCCTGTGCATTGCCGGGTGTGACCCAAATAGCAAAAAAAAAAAAAAAAAAAAAAAAAAAACCTGAAGATCCAGAGAGAGAGAGAGAGAGAGAGAGAGAGAGAGTACAGTCAGTCACTCACTCACCTTTATGTGGCTGATCTGGTTTCAATCCCCTGGCACCGTATATGGTCCCTGGAGCACCGCCAGGGGTGACCCCTGAGCACAGAGCCAGCAGAAATCCCTGAGCTTCCGGGCAGGAGTGGCCCCTGAGCAACAACCAAAACAGCAGCAAAATGTTGAGCAAACAAACTGGAACTGCTACAGTGAAGCTCACTCTTGGTCATTCGTCTTGGTGTTCCTGTTACATTTGTTTTCTCATTAGCCCCCACTTGCTTGCCAGAGTAGGGAAGACGTTAATGGTATTCTTTCCATGTTGAAGTACTATTCGATTTCATGATTTAAATTCCCCCCCGAAATGTCTCTGGGATAAAAAGTAAGGTCCTACTTCCCCATCCCCACCCCATCCTTAAGCTTCATGCTATTTTTAAATTCTTTTCTCTTTATTTCTCTGTCTGTCTCTCTGTCTGTCTGTCTCTCTGTCTGTCTCTCTGTCTGTCTCTCTGTGTTTGTGCATGTGACCACTATTGTAGAAGCATTAGGACTTACTTTCCTATCTTTGGAGAAATGAAAAGACATTTCTCCGGGGATTGAAGCTGAACTCTCACTGGCTTAAAGTCTGGTCCACTTTAGCAGATTCACTTTTTCTTCTACCCCCAAGCATCGTGCTCGTCTGAGACCTTAAGCTCTGCTCCCAAGTTCAGTTCTGGAAACTGCCAGTTTTACCAAATAAGCAGCTATCAACTTCGCATTCCTTCACCCTTACCCAGAGGCACAAGTGGATATTTAAACATTAAAAAACAAGAAACATTCTCTTTCTGACCTGGATGTACCCCCAAGCTGTCAATTCAGGCTTTAATTTGGTTCACACAGGTAGTCGGGGTAGAAGCCTTAATTTCTGGGTCCTAATGGAGAGCAGCAGAGCTGGACAATGCCTTCACTTCCCCAAGGCTAACGGCAGAGTAGGGGACATTCAGACATTTAGACTCCTGGAGCCTCAGAGTCAAGCTTTAGGATCCTCTCACGTCTTCATGTTCTATATTGTCATTTATTTCTCCATGTCTCCGCTGAGGGCCAGGGATGGGAGATCTAAGAATTTAGCTGTATCCCCCTCTAGCTGAAGGATTTCTTAGAGCAACTAGAAAGGAAGGCAGGTACTTAAGGAAAGTAAAAAGGCCAACATCACTAATTATATTTCACTGATTGCCATGTGACATATATTATTGTGTTGGTGAAAGTGATCTAGTGGGGGAAAATAAACCAATGATTCAATCATGCAGAGAGCTGGAAATCTAGACCCAAGTGTCTGCATCCACTTGGGAAGGGTCAAAGATGCTCCATCCATCTTAAGAGAAGACTGCAAGGAGAGGATGTGGGCAAAAAGGCAGGAGTGTGGGAGAGGTGACAAAGTGTGCAGGTCCTCCTCTCAGATTCCACCTGTTTTAATGAGATGGGAAACCAGGTGAAGGGAGATGATTTTGAGACAGGAAGTGAGTAGGATAAAACGTTTATTATTGGAGACTTAACATTATTGTATCTGCTTTCATATTTATGTTAGTCCCTTAAAATATTAATAAATGTTTGATCTTACAGCAGTTAAAACAAGTTAAGAATTTATACCTTTTCATACATTAGCAAAGATTGTTGATAGTCACTGATGGCAAAATGATGATAGAATTTAACGTATATACTGTATAACTGGAAAATAATATTCCCTGAGTTATTCTTTTGCCCAACAATCCCTATAGAGTAATTGCTATGTGCCAGTAATTGTCTTAGGAACTAGGAATAAAATGATTGGAGAATTAACCCAAACAAATTTCTATCCTTGGGCTGAAAATAAAAATATTATTATTAACAACAGTAATAAAATATCAACAATTAACACACCAATGGTTGTTAATCATGAACTTACACATCTCAAATAATTTCTGATCATTGCATTGTTCAGGAATGATTTTAACAATACCCTGGACTGTGGAATCCTCACAGAAGCCTTAAGAGACAGGGCTTGTTATCCTCATGTCAGGGACGAAAGACCTTAAGTTCCCAAGGACAAGACAAAATTACAACACATGACAGAAGAGAATCAGTCTCTCTCCGCAGCCGGGCTCTCTTCTTTTTACTACAGAAATGTCACAGGGGCCATCCAGTGTTTGAGCAATGCTGTGTTCAGCTACATAGAATAATGGACAGTTTTCATTAGCTATTTAATACAGGAGATTGTCCATAATGAAGATGGACAAAATGACTTTGATGGTAGATTCCTTTTAAGTCACTGTGAAACCTGGGTGTTTCATAGTTTGCATCCAACTACATAAGCTTGGCAAGTTTCTTTTGTACCAGTGTTTGGGTAGAAAGGGATGGACATCTGGGGGAGCATGCATTTCTCCCCAAGAGTAAATGTGGTACATAATTATTGTTCTAGTACCTTCCGCAGTGACTTCTATTTCATGAAGATTAATTACATGTGCCTCTGCTTCTTGCATTGGTCCGAGCAGTGTTTCCTCAGCTCTGTTTAAGAGTCTTCATGTTGGAACTGGAGAGATGTCACTCTTCTATTGAAATCTCACAGTGGTGCTCCATTTTTTTTGGATCCATATCATTTGCAACCATCTACATTTGAGGCATTTAAGATCTTGAAGAGCTCATGTTCTGTTGGGCTTTTCTGATACTCCATAGGAATGGAGTATCAAACTCAGTTCCTCTCACTTCCCCGTTTCTCTAACATGCCAGGCAGACTCTCCAATGAGGGTCCATTTATGAGGTAGGCTTGTTTTCTGACCCAGAAAAAAAGATTTATACCCCAGTTGACTAACTGTCTGAACAAAATTAAAATCTGAATTGACATTTGGGGGTACAGCTTGGTCAGGAAGAGAACATGTCTTCTTTTTTAATGTTTAAATATCCCGACCTCATAGTTGTCTCTGCTTGAAGATACTTGCTCACAGACATGCAAGATCTGTTCCTTGAGGAGTTTGTTTGTTTGTTTTTTTCTTTTTGGGCCAGACCCAGTGATGCTCAGGGGTTACTCCTGGCTCTGCACTCAGGAATTACTCCTGGCGGTGCGTGGGGCACCTATGGGATGCTGGGGATCGAACCTGGTTCAGCTGTGTGCAAGGCAAATGTCCTGTCCACTGTACTATCTCTGGCCCCTATTTCTTGAGGAGTTTGGCTCCAGCACTAAAGGCCATCTTTTCTGGACTCTGACTTCATTTCCCTCTGACTTTTCTATAACTTAAAGATACTTAGTATGTCCATTTACAATAATAATTAAACATTGCTTATCTTTTGGTATTAGAATTAGGTGCATGAGAAACCAGTATTAATAATACTGTAAACCACAAAGCCTAAATCAATAAAAAATTAAAATGAATATAATTTCATGCTGCATATCTTCCCCCGACATGAAACTACCTCGTAGGAGGATGGGGTCTTCATTCATTTGGTTCAGTAGACACAATCAGCTGATAGGTACATGGTCAATCGCCCATGAATATTTATGAATTACTGACCTTTTTCATGTCTATAACCAGCTTTTGGCAGCAGTTAGCCATCATCTGTGTCCGCCTGGTACTTGACAAGCATGAAGATTCAGATTCAATTTTCTAAATTTTGCAAGACCCTTTTATCTCTCAGATGCAATTTTACTATGATTACCCTTAGGCATTCCTTCCTATTTGTCCCTTTCTTACGGACACACTTATGTCCACTCTCTTCATATTTAGAATTTAGGCACATCATCACAACTGCTGATCAAAGTCAGCATTTTCAAGAGAAAATCCTCCTTCTGCTGCTTTATTGCTTCCTATAACTGCTGGCTCCAAAGAAGCCTTTCCTAGTTATGTCACCTAGGAATGAGTCAGCAGGTGTCCACTCCTTATGATTTGTCTCAACCCTCTCTCACTTGACTGCTTATACACACATTTAGTAATGCCATCGATGTCTGCCAGTAGCGAACTTGAAAATAAACTGGAAGCACTTGTAGCAGCTTGTCACATATTCTACATATACATCAGAAAAGTAATTTATTCTGGTTTATATATTTTACTTGGACATTACTCTTACCTTCAGTTTCCTAAATATTTTCTTCTTCAGTTTCTCTCTGTGGTGCATTTCTGCTCTTGTACGTAGTAAACTGATATTTGTATGTATTCATTACCTGTTTTGAAGCTAGAATAATTTATAAATTCTTTCTGGGATACAGAGAAATTATTACATAGTGATGGTATATCACTTACTTGTCAGGAAACATAAGATCTATTTGAAATTTATAAGTAAATGTTCTAATTGCATTTACTTTCCCTTCATTTCTAGTGAAAACAACAATTCATATCAGTAGTCTTTTAGTAGTAGTCTAAAAAGTTATTTTTAGAGTAACTAGAAAAGCATTCACATATGTTATGCTAATATCAGATTAAGAAATTTGAAGAATGCTCCTATTGATAATTTGAAACCACAAATGAGTTTAATTTCTTTTTCTCATGATCAAACAACTAACATGATAACGAAAATACTTGGATCAAGATGCAAGGGTAGAATTGCAAGAGCTATGCCTGAAATTTGGAGGTACTCTGGCCTCATATTTTCTAATTCAGAAGATCAACTGAGTGTAGCTTTGATTAAGTTTCTGGATTCAGAGAGAAATATTGGAATCCACAAGCTTACCGAAGGTAAAGTTCCTATCTGAACTTCTCTGCCTTGGATTTGCCCCAGATGAAGGAGGAGGGGGACTGAGCCAGAAAGAAAACAGAGTAGGAACAGATTGCAGCCCAGTGTCGAGTCATTTCAGTGGCCTGAACAGTTGGATGAAGGTTAAGCCTGGGAAGTGAGTCCTTCTAGGCACCTGTACAAACAAAGGAAACTTCTCTCTGGAAAAAATGATATAATTTCAGGTTGCAGATCATTTCTGATAGAAGTTTTAAAACTCTAGCTTTTTTTTTTTTCAAGCCCAGGAAGAGAGGGGATGCTGAAGAGAGGTGAGCCTGGAGGTTGAGAGAGAACAACCACAGACACAGAGCTGAGGGCTATTTTGTTGTGGAAAGAAACTCAGGAAAATGCGAGCTGGACTGAACACCCACCAAGCACTCGGAAACAATGTAGAAGGAACAGCAACTGTGATTTATAAAAACTTTCAAAATGAAAAAATAAAAACTCAGGGGCTTAGACACGCACACAAGAATCTGTCAGTCATCAAACAGGTCAAAACTATGCTCTTCGGGTGAGGTTGAAAGAATAAGACATGGAAAAAACAGAAAGGCAGGTAAAAGACATAGTGGGCATAGGGAGAAAGTTTGACTCGTGTCTACCTAGAATGCCAGAAAAGATGGAAAAAGATATGAGACCGAAAGAATAACCTCTGAGAAAATTTTATGACACTTTTGAGGTATCTAAGTAATGAGGCACAGAGCTCCTGCAATTTCAAGAGACTCTGTGAAGACTATCAGAGAGAATTGTTCAAATCAAAGGACTTTGTTCAATTAAATTTAAGATTATATTTCTTTTTAAAAACTTTTTTTTCAGAAATACTGTCTTCATTTTCTATTACAATGGATACAGCCACTAGGAAAATGCTTGCACGTTCAAGAATCCATTAAAAATAGTCAATGTATTTAAAAAGATTTCTAATTATCTTATCAACTGTTTGCAAGCTTGAAATAATTGAAAACGGTGTTGTAAATTGGTTATACTTCCTAATTATATGACATGCTTTCTTTGTGAATTCACTTGTTTCAGTCAAAGAAAATGATCTCACGTACATGCAGATGATCACAGATCTTAAAAGAATTCATATTAAATATGTAGGCTTATTTATGTTCGGAAGGAGAAGTCACTTCTTTTCTATCAGGTTTTAAGCTTTAAGCAAATTTGCTCATATAGTCTTTTAATATGATATTAAATCAAGGAAAACATCGTTTTTCAATCTCTGGGCTTTTTGCCCACATTTTTTTTAACCACATTTTTCTTGGTGGGCATATGGACAGGTTGAATAATGCAAAGAGCTTAGAGAAAAGTCTGTGGGCTCCTGCGTATCCACTGTCTAATTTTTTAATTAAGAATGACCACAGTTGGCATCCACAGTCAGTGCCATATGTTGGGAGAAAAATCTGTAAATGTGAAAACTTCCCATCTCCCCATTTTCTGCTCCTGGCTCCGACAGCTGCTGTGTGGGCACTTTCTGACCGGAAGCGGCGACAACATCCCAATTACATGGCCCAGTTGGACTCCCGGCGCCCTTGGTAGTGGAGGGCAACCTTGGAAACTGCCCAAGCATGAAAGGACATAAAAGAACCTTGGCCGAGTTTCACTCAATAGCCTCCTGCGGAGCAGGGCTCCGTCTCGGGCTCCGTCAAGGTGATCTTCAAGGGGGCTGAGGGACACGAATGAAGAACGTTGCACAGCCAGCTGCGGAGACCAGGAGAATTACAGTACCTCGGAAATCGAAGACAGCCAGGGCGAGGTATGGGCCAATCTTTGAGCTGGAGGGAAACTTTCTTGAAAAGAGATTATAAAGAGTAGAACAGTGAGTGGCTATGGCAGGTGGATGGCGTCTCAGCCAAAAGATTGAAAAGGGACAGCCACGTGCAGATATGGAGAGAGCAGAGGGATCTCTGGTGCACTGCATCCGGTGAGTGCACAGGGCAGAACCTATCACAAGCAGGTAGGAGAGCCTTCCAACCTAGTGTGGACCACCCCAGTGTGTGGAACACTGATGGGCCCCTCATCAGAAGAAGGCACCTACAGGGCCCTTCTCTGTTGTCATCTTTCTCACCATCACTGTATCACTGTCATCTGTTGTTCATTGATTTACCTGGGTGGGCGCCAGTAACGTCTCCATTTGCCCCAGTCCTGAGATGTTAGCAGCCTCTCCTTACTCTTTTTTCCCAATGATTAGAGGCTCTTTTCAGGGTCAGTGGAATGAGCCCTATTATTGTTACTGTATTTGGCATATCAAATACACCATGGGGAGCTTGCCAGGCTCTTCCATGCGGAATTTCTCATCATGTTTCCTTCTAATTTGGGCATGATTTATTTAGATGTGCTGCTTTAGAAGATTTCATTTCGGACCTACTTAAACTACTGATATTTTCATTATTACCTGATCTTTTAGTGTAAACATACAGAAGTCATTTGTATCAGAAACCATGGCACAGAAAATAAAACACTATTTTCATGTAAGATACAAGAAGGAAATGTAACCCAAGGAAATTAATGGCATTACCTGAGCATGTACGTGCACATTTGTGTGTGTGTGTGTGTGTGTGTGTGTGTGTGTGTGTGTGTGTTGGGGTGGGGGGTGCCAAGTGAGGATATACACTTTGGGGAATTGACTCATGAAACTTGTTCATGCTACTGTTTTTTTCTTAGAACACTATCCTATCTTCTGGATGAGGGATAGGAGCATAAAATGGGTTAAAGGATGAGGAGTAGGGCTAGGGGCATGATGTGGGCAAATGGGGAATATCTCTCAGCACATTTTCAGTGTTCCTACTTTGCATTTAAATACTATATTAACCTGCATCAATGTTTCCACCAAGAGGCCACTAACAGCTAGAAGGAGGAGAGACTAGAAAAATAATATTATTGGGGCTGGAGTGACAGTACAGTGAATAGAGCACTAGCCTTGCATGCCACCGACTTGGATTTAATCCCTGACACTTCAGATGAATTTCTAAGCACTACCAAGAGTGATCCCTGAGTGCAGAGCCAAAAGAAAAATATTGTTGTGATTCCCCCCCAAAAAAAATCAAGGAGTAAAACAAAAATAAGATTCTTATAAAAGTTTATATTGTTAAATATTTAAAGCTATATAGCTAATAAAAGAGGAATGAAGAAGAGAAAACCTAAAATGGAAAGTTTTATAGTGAGACTTTTAAATATCTTGATAAATAAATCTATTTATTTATTTTGGCTTTGGGAACCAGGCATGTTCAGAGTTTACTTCTGGCTCAGGGATCACTGCTGGTGGTGTTCTGGAGAACATATGGTGTGCTGGTTTGCAAACTCAGGGTGGCTATGTGCTAGACAAGCACCTACCTGCTCTACTATCTCGATCTCCAGCGACACGTTAAGGATTTTTAAAATATACATCACATCAAGCCTTAAAAATAGCCATGTTAGATATAAGAAAGAGAGAAATAATGAAGTCCCACCAGTAAGAGTGAAAAATTGTAGTGTTGCATGCAGATTTAGTTCTATTTAAGAAAAAAGATAATAAGGAACAGCTGTATACACACCATTTTAAGAATTAATAGTCTAATACATGAAAAGATTTAGTAAAATGGTCTAATAAATGAACAAACTTAGTAAAAAGATGTAAGTGATACAAAAATTATCTCTTTTTTTACTACATAAGTAAGTAGCCTCTTTAGAGACAAAAGTAAAAGAGGCATAACAGTCAAATGAAAAATGTAAAATGAATAATGGGAAAAAATCATAAATTCCTTAGTTTGCATTCAGTTTGTCTGGGTTAGCAGTGCCTTGTTGGAGCTATTTCTCTGGGGTTTCAGCTGCTTCACGCTGCCCCCAAACAGTAATATTCTAAGTCGCCAGTTGGAGTCTGAAGCTTGTAATCTTGCTGCATTAAAGAGGCTGATGACCCTACGGAGGTAAGAAAGAGATGAACTGAGACGGGGTTCCTCAGAAAGCTCTCCACTTCTGACTCGTTGTTGAAATATTTTCCAGAAGTGCCACTTCAAAAGTAATTAGAATGAAGCAGAGACAACCAAGGTCTAAACACAGAAGGTCAAAACCTTTGTATGCAAGTAGCATTTAATGGTATGCCAGTGCTGCAATGCACTGCACGAATTCGTACCTCTCTGGTCTTTATTTGTGATATCTTAGCTCACAGTCGAACAGGCAGATACCATCCAGATTTGTCTTTGTTTATAATCTTCTCAAGGACCTCTTCCCCCAAAATAATTGTTTGGACTCAAATATCTCTATCTCTTAGAGACAATTTAAATGCTATTTCTTCCATGAAGATTTCTCTGAATTCAAAGTTGAACACAACAATTTTTGCCTTGATTTTATCTAACTTAGGCATCCAGCATTTTCTACCTTATGCGAGTCTTATCAATGAAGATATTAAGTTCCTTCTATGGGTATGTTTCCCTTATTTATTGTGAATGAGAATACCATTCTCACTCATTCCGTCATCTCTTCTTTTTCTATATTAAAGGGTGAAATTGAAAGATCAATTTGTGCTATCATTTATTCTTCTGGGCTGGAGCAATGGCACAGCGGTAGGGCGTTCGCCTTTCACGTGGCCAACCTGTGTTCAATTCCTCTGCCCCTCTCCGAGAGCCCGGCAAGCTACCGAGAGTATCGCACCCGCACAGCAGAGCCTGGCAAGCTACCTGTGGCATATTGGATATGCCAAAAACAGTAATAATAAGTCTCACAATGAGAGACGTTACTGGTGCCCGCTCGAACAAATCGATGAGCAACGGGATGACAGTGACAGTGATTTATTCTATTCCTTCTCTTATACATTGAATAGATATTTACTGATCACTTCTTTTAACCCAGATTCTCTCCTAGACATTTGTAGAGGATAGTGAATTTATTTTGGTGACGGAAGACCTTCTTCAATGATACAAAAGATATAATCTATATAGCATGTTAGAATTGGTAAGGGCCTTTGTGGGAAGGGAAAGAAGAAGGCAAATTTTGTGACATGCTCAAGGAAAGTCGAGTGGAATGGAGACCTAGGTGATGCATTTGAACAGAGCCCTAGAATATGGGCCAAGATGTATGTATATCAGAGAAAGCGTTTCAGACACAGACAAGAACTCTAGCAAAGTCGCATGAGATGAACTTGCACGTGGGTTTTCAGAAGGAAGGCTGAAAGATAAGAAGGGGAGAATCAGGTGAGGATGAGATCAGAAAGGAAAAATGCCCATTGTGGCCCAATAGACCACAGGAGGGATATGGGCTTAAAAACGAGTTGGGAAACTTTTGAAAAGATTTTAAGCCAAGGAGTAGGACACTCTGACTGGTGTCACAGTTTGCCCTTGCTATCTTTCTGCTGCTGCCTGTTTACACACCAGCATCATCTCACTAGTGTTCATCAGCAAACATGGCCTCTGGCCACACAGTTGCTGTTGCTTGTAAGCAAAGCTCAGTAAGAAGCAGTTCATGCCGAAGTCTGCGGCTTTCAGTTTCCTGCTAGCAGGGTCACTGGATCTAAGACAAATCACAGAGAGTGGAGCACATGTGGCCATGAAGTATTGACTTCTCCAATTTCTTCCTTTTGCCTGAGTGACTGAGGTCACCAATTTTTTCAGGACTTCCATTTAATCGAATTTGATTTTTTATAAAGGGCCATGACTGGTCTTTTAATGTCTTTCCTGATGTCAAGGATTCGCCAAGGAGTTTCTAATTATATTACACTCCCCTGAAATTGCACATTCATTTCACACTCCTGCTCTACAGAGGAGCACTCTTCATTTGTCTGTCATGCTGACAATGTTTGGTTAGAAGGAAACCTGAACAAAAAAAGCAAGTTCTGGTTGTATACTAGGAAAAACACCACATTTTCCCTCCCAACCTTCTTTTTATCAAATTGTTCCTGTGTATTAGCTCTGAAGGAACAAAATTAAGATTTCATTGCTGCATAATTTTATTTTCTAGATTCATTTCAGTATAAATGATCTCGTTGAACCAAAATTTCTGATATTGCATAGATAAATACTAGTGGTAAGAGTTGCTAAAATAAAATGCAAGCAATTTCCATTGAATATCTTGAACTAAATGCCCTGAGGATGTTTGGATTTAATTTGGGGGAAATAAAACCACTTCAATTTTATATTATTCACAGAAAGATTCCTTTTGATGTCTTATTCTTTACATCTCTTAGAAGGATTTAACAACCACTAAATCATATCAGTTAGGATTAAAACAGTTCTAATAAAACGAATTCACATTAATTTCAAGAAAAATTCTTATTAGAGTATTGACTTTTTAAGGAGAAGAGAATTTTCTGGAAAAAAAGTAGTCCCAAATGATGTATTTTAGTATTTTAGTCTTCTATAAATACCATTGCCACAAAGAAATAGAACAATGACAATACAGATATGAAACTGTAGAGATCTATATACTCATCATTTTATAAAATAGTAAAGGCCATGGTAAACAGGATATTGGTAGTTTGGTGGAGGGTGACACACGGTAACATATACTTTGTTTTTAAAATTTTTTTTTTATTTTATAAGGTAGTTCACATTATTTGATTAGATTTAATATTAAACACCAATCCCACCACCATTACATCTTTCCACCACCAAACTTGGGATGTTTCCACTCCAAGCCCCAATCCCTGTCCCAAAGCATAACCAAAATTATATATTTTCTATTGTCTGCTATGAAGAACCACTGAAAAATGCTTTAAAAAAAAGTATTCATATTGGAAACAGTGTGAAGATTGTTCTATTTTGGCAGGAGCCATTAAGACATTCTTTAGGATATCACTTGTTAAAGGTTGAGTGATGTGAGCTTTCATGTATATATATGAAATTATATATATAATATATATAATTTCATATATATTAAAATATGTATATATGCATATATATTTCCCTCTATTATTTGTTGCCTACTATCTGAACTCCATCAAATATGGTGTGGTACTTATGGAGAATGGGTAGGGAGTGTCTTATAATGTGTCCGCACAGTCCAGAAATATGTTCACTCATGCCTGAGGCTCGGCCTAACATGTGGGAAACATCTTTGAGTGTGAAGGTGGTTGGGTTCTGGAGGTTTAGGCTGCTGGGGCTGGTCCCTTGGGGCAGGGAGGGCTCCCACCCGCCCCCCTCTGCGGCGCCCCGAGTGAAACAGCCTGGCGCGGAGTCCGGTGGCATGGTTATGGTGGGCGTCGTGTTATGCTCCCTTCCGGGAGAAAAAAACTGTGTGATCTGGATTGTGGCTGAGGATGAGATTTTCTGGCACAGGCAGGAGGTGGTTTATGGGCATGACCCCTGGATTGCCGGAGACCGGTAACTTATACTTTGAATAGGTGTGAATACCCCTTATACATATATAGACCATAAACTAGTGTGACAGCAATGAAAATGGGGAGGACGAGGGAGACCAGAAGTGACCAGAAGTTACATAAGGACAGGAGAAGAGGCTGGTGGGCTCTTTGATAGTGATGAGATGTAATAATTATGTACATCAAGAATGCACAATTGTAGTCGTGTTACCTAGGCTACAATAATTATTAAAAAAAAAGGAAAGTTAAAATGGTACTTCTTAAAAATAGTAAAATATTAACAGGCTACATCTGCTTTATTAAAGCAGGCTTTAAAAAATCAAGAGTAATATTTTAAAAGTAAAAATAGAATTAAGAAGTCCAATATCAACAAACTGTTAAGAATCCAAATGATAATTGCTTATTAAATGAGAGAAAATAGAAGGTAATTCCTTTATAAATCCCGATATCAACAAACTATTAAGAATTCAAATTATAATTGCTTATTAAGTGGTAGACAATGAAAGGTAATTCTTGTGTTCCCTTAGTTATTTGTAACTTTTAGGACATCACAAGCTTCATTATTAAATGAATTCTACTGATAGAGTGTTTTTGTCTGATTATTTACATAAGAAAGAACACTAAAAATATGAACGAGTACTGGTAAAATTACGAATGCTTTTTTAAATTGCATTAAAATTTATTCTCAAAATTTGTTGAGTTTTTTTGAGGTTTTTAAAATTCAATAAAACTTCAGCATTGTTGAAAGCTATCACCAAGTCCATTAGACTAGCACTGACCTTTGCATTAGCTTCCAGGAACCTATTTTATAGAGTGTTACAATGGGGTAAGAAGGGACTATTTTTATTTTTTAAGTTTTCTTAGAGATGTAGCGAGCGGCAGGACTTGAGTTCAAGTACAGGATGTCTCATCTTTACCTGTTTTGCTTTCTTGGTTCCCTATTTCTTTATCACACAAATCTTGCCCTTCAAAGATGGAATGTTTCCACCCTTTACAGATCTCCTTTAGATGAACATATCAATTGGTGATCATCAACTGAAATATTTTATTTTTATTTAACAAGAATACTATCATATCTCTTTCCCGCATGCCTGGCTGTCTTCCCCTGGGCCTCTTAGAGGGGATGGGCTCCAGCTTCCCTCCCAGCCCCAAGCAGAGCACCCGGTGACCGAAGACCACCGGAACCTAGCCACAGCCATGCTCAAGGCCCCTCTCCACACGTTTGCACAGGCCTCAAGCATGAAGATACTGGCAAAGGAACCGAGGTGTGTATAATCCCATCAATGGTCAACATCCAGAGACTTAAAAGCGAGCTCCCAGAAGCTCTATTTTATAACCTACTTTTCCCTGTGGGAGAAACTCGAAAGTTATTGAGAGCTTCCTGCCCACATGGGACAGCCTCGCACGCTTCCCATGGTGTATTCATATGCCAACGCCAGTAACCAGCTGAATCTCATTCCCCTGACCTGGAAGTCTTTAGAGGCTTCTAAAAATCTCAGGGATAGGACAAATGTAGAGGTTACTGAGATCGCTCAAGAGACTCGACGATCAACGGGATTTTGTGATTCGTGATTCGTGACTATCATATCTTAAATACTATATAAATATATGTCTGTATCACGAATCACAAAATCCCGTTGATCGTCAAATTTCTGGAGCAGTCTCAGTAACGTCTCCATTTGTCCTATCCCTGAGATTTTAGAAGCCTCTCTCTACTTGGCCTTCCCAACGATGCTGCATTGGAGGCTCTTTCAGGGTCAGGGGAATAGATCCAGCTTATTACTGGCTTTGGCATATGAATACACCATGGGAAGCATGCGAGGCTCTCCCATGTGGGCAGGAAACTCTCAGTAGCTTGCTAGTTTCTTCCAGAGGGAGAAGTAGGTTATAAGATATCGCTCAGCCTCGAAGCAGCCACGTGCTTCTGGGAGCTTGCTTTTAAGTCTCTGGATGTTGGCTGTTGATGGGATTATACACACCTGAGGAACCCAGGTGTGTGTAATCCCATATGTCTGTATACTACTGAAATATCTGACACAATAGACTTGTTTCTAAAATCCAAAAAGCAGAGAAAGTAAAATAAGCCATTTTGAGAACACTGAGATGGAATTAGATGTCTACCCTTATACACGAAGTGTGGGGGGTATTATGAGGTAGATGACCTATAAAACTTAATATTTGATAGAAAATATTTGATAGAAAATATAAATCTAAAATCCCTAGTTTTCATTTTCCCCCTATAAATTCCATCATGCAATTTGGTAATGACTTAAAGAAAATGTGAAAAGCATAATTATATAATTTGATATGTATATTCTTAATAAGGGTAGGTATATTTTGTAATAAAAACTGGTCTCCAGAGAATTAGTCACAAACTGTTTTTGCTATGATTCTTTTGATTGACAATAATTTTTTTTAACCAATCTTAAACCCATACATCTTTTCTTCCTCCCAACTTATTTGAAACAATAAAGGTTCATAGAAAAAGCATAATATTTTTTGCTTTTTCTTGTCTAAGGTCATGCATACCACAGAAAGTAATTTTGTATGTACCATTATCATACATGACATATTCTGTGATACGCTGATGTTTACAGTTTTTATTTTAATTCTCTATATATTAATATATATATAGATTATATATTAATATATAATAACATATATAATTATATATAATAATATATAATATATATTAATTATATATATTTTTTACTACAAAGAGAACTCTGTAGGACTGTGTGCAACCCTGTTCCACTTTATCAGTTATGATCAGGACTTGGGATCACATAATCCAGAGTCAACTCAGCTGGGACTTCAGGTAAGGTGAGCGAAGACATGGACAATTAATAATCAACGTAGTTCACATGTGAACAGCACTGTTGCACTGCCATCCCATTGTTCATAGATTTTGCTGAAGTGGGCACCAGTAACATTTTCATTGTGAGACTTGTTGTTGCTGTTTTTGGCATATCAAATATGCCATGGGTAGCTTGCCAGGCACTGCCGTGCAGGCAGGATACTCATGGTAGCTTGCTGGGCTCTCCAAGAGGGACAAAGGAATCAAACCCCGGTCAGCCTCGTGCAAGGCAAATGCCCTACCTGCTGTGCTATCACTCCAGCCCAACTCTTTAATTTAATACTAGTGTAACTTATTAATAGTTCAAATGAAAAATTGATGACAATTTGTATAATCATGAGATTAACACACATGGGGACCCTGGGAAATTTGGCAGAGAACTTAACTTGTAGGCACAACCATGTGTGATTCCTTACACCACTTAAAAAGGTTGTGTCATCCTTAGTACTCACAACAACAACAAAGAAAAGGGCAGGATGGCATAAAATAACCAGATATTGGCTAACAGCACCAACCATTTAAAGAAGGAATATGTCCAACAGTACATGTCCCAAGTATATTAATCGAGAGGAGAGGACATGTGATTTCTGGGATATGAGAAACAGTGAGTTGCCTTAAATATTTCAGTTGTCATATGGGAGAGGGGAGGCACTAGCTTCAGGAATAGAGAAGGTGGGTTTAGAAACAAGATGCAGAACAATTTCAAACCAGCTAGAGATGTTAGAAATATCCATGAAGTAGAAAGTGCTGGTTGTGGCCAAGCTCGGGTCAAATGTCTCTCATTCAAAGCATGGGAGGGCTTTGGGAATCGAGAAAATCCTGTGCATTCCTAACTTTGAGTGTAAGAAATCAGCTAAACTTTACATTTAATTCATTTCTCGATGTAGAATGTGTTCAGCGTTTTTACAAGAGCAAATCTGAAAATTTTGTTATGCTGGGTTCAGTGCCATTTAATAATTTTCATATAAATTCCTCATTTTTGCGCAGAACTTTTTCTTAAAGTCTTGTGTTGCAAAAGGACTCTCGACATTCAATTTCTTTTCTATAGAGATTTTTGTTCTCATTACTAAGCATTTTGAGCTCCAAGCAATTCATCAGACTTAGTAATGCTTCCTTGGGACAGCGAATTTAACTAAGCTGTTAACCTTTGAAAATGTGAATCTAAACAGAAGGAAAATGTCCAATCCGCATGTTGCTCTTTTAATATTTGGCTACAGCATGCTTGATAGAGGGAAGAGTGTATACTTTTAAAATAGACTTTGAAATATCATATGGGTGTTTTCTATAGTCAACGAGGTATAATACATTACCACATCACCCCCAGCTATGAAGTAGTATCAGTTAAATTAAAAACATGATGTTTGGATTCATCGGTGAGGATGCAGTGAAGTCAAATCGGCAATCTCACCTTAACCCTGAATAGTAGTAGTAATCTTAAAATAAGTTGTTCCTGATCTTAATATTCAGAAAGTATGTAAGAGATGTGCCACATTCTAATCCCCTTGCCCCTAGTATTTGAAGGAGTTTAGGAGACATATTTCTGATAATGTTGGTTTCAATCACAGCCACCCCACTACCTCGAGAGCCGGCTCTGAATAGGAACAAAACACCTATCGATTGCATTAGAAATGCAGTGAAATGCTTTTCCCTCAGCTTTGCTGGGTCACAATGACAGAAAGATTTCCTTTCATATTATTGAAATGCATTTTTAAGAGATAATTCCATTTCAATGAATTCCAAGCCAAAGCAGAAAAGAGACAATTGGAGAAAGCATTGGGAAGAAATCTTTACAGGAACAATTTTTTACTTATGCTTATGTTAAGGCCCCAGATGAGGGAGAATATACTTTCTCCTCCATATAAATCTCATCTTGACAGATGTGGGAAAAATATACTAAGACACAGTATGTGTTGATGGGTAGCTATGAAAAAGATCACTATATAAATGGAATCTGATTTTTTTCCTGTTGTTGATGCACAGCTGAGAATAAGGTTGCAGTTGAAAGTTTCCAAATACAGGATTTGGAAAATAACAGAAACTGACCTTAAGCTCTCGACTCAGATTCTGACTAAATCCCTGAATGTGGAGTTAATTTGGGAATTTTCTTTTGATTTTTGGGGGGTGGGGTTTGAGGCCACATACAGTTGTGCTAAGGCCTTACTCCTGGCTCTGTGCTCAGAGATCTTTCCTCACATGCTCAGGGGGTCACATGGGGTACTCGGAATTGAAGTCAGGTCAGCTGCATGCAAAACAAGACTGTACCTTGTACTATCACTTTGTCCTCAAGTTTGGAGAAATTAAAAATAAAAATTAAAGGCATCTATGACTTAAAATGCAGCATTCCCACCTTACAATGGAGGATTGCAAACACCAGACTAACCCACATAATTTTTTTCTTTTTATATACCACTTGGAGGATGGGAAGGGAGTAAGATTTTTCTATAACTAGGCTAGAACACTATCTCTGCATTTTCGTTGGATTTGGATGTATCCCTAGGACTACTAACACATTGTTTCTTGAATTCTCCTTCCTGGATATGCATTTTGATGATTAGTTTAATGTGGAGTTAAATACTACCTGCCTTGGCTACTATGTCATGATACCTCATGGTACCCCTGACTGCTTAAGGTGACAATTATTGTGAAATTTCTAATTCTTTCCAGTCATTTCTAATATCCAGAGAAAATTTGAGCCTATCATTGTTGGACTGACCCTGTCATTCACCTGTTTCTGTTTTCCCATATTTCCCTCAGTGAAATTTAACAGGAGGATTGAATCACCGAGACTCTTATGGCATCTCCAAATATTCATCTTCCCATGTAGAACCAAATTCAAAGAATCTTGCTGCTCTGTGGCAAAATTAGATAGACCAGAGTACAGACTAGCTAGGAATAGAGATCCAATGGTAACTTTTAAGAAGCAGGGGCTATGACTCGATAAGTTACAATAGAATAAACTACATACTACCAGCTATGTACCCTCTCCACACGAGCCTCAAGCACATGAAGGTACTGGCAGAGGAACCCAAGTGTGTGGGACCCAAGGATGAGACCTCCAAGCCTGCTCGGATCGGGACTGGGCCTCTTCTGCCCAGATTTCCCATTTTCCAGTAGCTAGGTGTTCACACCCAGGGACTGCCCCCAGCACCATGTAATCCCATCAACAGCCAACATCCAGAGACATAAAAGCAAGTCCCGGAAATGCATGGCCACTTTGTGTCCTCCAGATATCTTATAGCCTACTTCTCCCTGTGGGAGAACCTGGCAAGCTATCGAGAGTTTCCTGCCCACATGGGAGAGCCTTGCAAACTCCCCATGGTGTATTCATATGCCAAAACCAGTAACAAGCTGGGTCTCATTCCCCTGACCCTAAAAGAGCCTCTAATGTGGCATTGATGGAAAGGACGAGTAGAGAGAGGCGTCTAAAATCTCAGGGCTAGGATGAATGGAGACGTTACTGGGACCGATGGAGAAATTCAATGATCAACAGGATGATGGTGCTGATGATGACTATCAGCTAAAATAAGAATCACCTGTCCTTTAACTAAAATTTCTTATACCAGGTAGATGAACAAGACTCCTTTTCAGAATGATGGAAACAACTATGAAGCTGCTACCACTGGACAAGTTAATGTCTGTGGGAGCTAGTTGGACCAGCAAGAAGGGAGTAAGTTGGATCTCCAGAGATCATGGTATGCCTAGGCACAAGCAACAACCTGTCTGGTAAGTGGAGACAAGACAAGAAGTGGTGACCTTAATAAGCACCACTAGAGAAACCACAAGATTTAAGTAGTTCAAAGTAAATTCAAGGTCCCAAAGAGATCTGGAAAGATCATTCCTCCATTTCACTTCAACTTTGATGCAATTTATCATATTGATCATCTCACAGTTAACCCTGCACCCACATGAAATTCTAATCATGATATTGATGTTATTCTTAAATTCTATTGGGTAAACATTCTTTAGTTCTTGATGGTACATACTTCTAAGCCTCAGCCTTTTAGCAATACCTCTCTGAATTCAACAAACTCAGTACTCCACATAATTAACGTCTGTACTCTGAACTCTGATGGTCTGATCGAATAAGGGCCGTAAACCTTTATTTGGACTCTTTTATTTTCTCTAAATATTTTTATTTATTTTTTTTTATTCTTTTATTGATTCACCATGTGGAAAGTTACAAAGCTTTCAGGTTAAAATCTCAGTTATACAATGCTCAAACACCCATCCCTTCACCAGTGCACATATTCCATCACCAAGAATCGTGATTCTAAATATTTTTAATCGGAGTTTTCTATTGTTGAGGCACATTTTGTCTAAAAGTAAATTCTAACTTCTGCATGTTACTTACTATCCTTTAATTTTCTTTTGGAACAGAATTTTGCTCCCTTTCGGGGGGTCAGAATCAGTGATAACTCATCTGAAAAATTGAAAATATTTGTCCAGGTTATTTTTATTTCCATGGTCGAATTAAAAGTAGATGTGTCTTTGTCAGCCAAGCTCTGCCAAAATGATATTATTAACCAATAAGTGAATATAATAAATGATCTCTCAATTAATTGCAATCTAAGTGGAATTGCAATTTTCCATTTATTAAGGACCATAATTCCAGAAATGAATGATGTAAAACTATCCGAATCATAGGAATCTTTTTTATGTGGCAGAGATACTATGATTCTCTCAAAGCTCTGCCAAAAGGATAGTTAATGATTCAAGAAATTCTGTTTTTGATGTTAGAACTGAGAGTGTGTTGACAGTTCTTTAATAAAGATTTCTGGAACCAATCAATGAGCTTTTTCTTGTAACATATCCTCTTCAGGTAAGTGTGAAGATTAATGACTTATGTTTAGACAGTTTAAGTGTCAACAAAATTGTCTCTGTTGTGCTGGCTTTATTTTTTCTATTTCAGATATTTGAAACATTTGGGCCAAGTAATAGGAGTTAAGCTGTCCCAAACTAAGCAGAAGAAATTAAGTGGGAGATCTTTCATTATATTCAGTTATTGGTTAATAAACATGCAGAGAGAGAGAGTGAGAGAGAGAGAGAGAGAGGAGAGGAGAGCTTACTAGACTTAACTCTATAACCCTCACTCCCCCTTTTCATTCCTGCTGCCAGGATGTGACTGCTCATGTCCAGCCACTAGACAGTCCATTAGCTCTGTCACTAAAAGGTGGGAAGGAAAGGAAGAGGCGGTGTAAATCTAATCAATCAATTTAACAGCTCCATAGAACAGAGGTCGAGTAGTTTGGTCGAGACAGAATTTCACACAAATGGCTAAAATGAAAATTTCAGTGTATTGGCAAACCTTGCTTACCTGTCACTGTCACTGTATCATCCCATTTTCTAGGCTTCTCAACAAGTTTGCAGAAATTTAAAATAGTTGCCTATCAACTCGAAAAGTTGAGTTGTACAGTAAGCAGTGTTTACTGATGTGGCATCCCTTCACAACTGCACATCTAGATAATATCTTGTATATCAATACCATTGAAAAATATTTATATATTTTTATTTCACTAAATCCTACTTTGCTACATACTATTGTGGGGTTTTTTTGCTTAATAGTAAAAATAGCTGCTTTTTTATGATTTGTAACAAATATAAGTTCATTATTAAAAGGTGATGATTTTGTTGATTTTGATAAATGGCAAAATAAATGGTGATATACTGATAGTCAAAATGCTATAGCATAAACAAATGCAAAATAATAGCCACCAATAAACCTCAGGCAAAAATATCTCTTATTTTAATGCAGGGAATCATAGTACCTCTGCCACCTGGAAAAGTATTACTATGATTCAGGTAGTTTTACATCACTCATTTCTGGAATTATGGTCCTTAATAGTATGGAAAATTGCAATTCTTTTGTTCTCAAAATTTAATGGCATAAGCCTTTGTAGAGGTTATGTAACATAACTACAGAGTTAAAAAGAAAAACATATTTATTTTAATTTTATATAACATATAATGACTTCATACTTTAAAATATCTACCTGGCCAGTTAATTTTGACTGTAGATTTTATTAATGAGGGTAATTATTTT